>NC_067475.1:149641301-149941301 GCF_947179515.1 Apodemus sylvaticus
ATTTCTGCAACACTGGATGGCAGGGTTTCCTCTGTTGCAGATTGCTGATGTGCTGTCCTCCTCTTGGGTGCTTTTGCAGCCCTAGTATGTTTTGCCCCAGATTGTGACTGTGAACCAGATGGTGCCCGTTTGCTCCTTCAGAGAGTGCTGAGGGGT
Organism: Apodemus sylvaticus; assembly: GCF_947179515.1. Lineage (NCBI taxonomy): Eukaryota > Metazoa > Chordata > Mammalia > Rodentia > Muridae > Apodemus > Apodemus sylvaticus. The sequence goes on from NC_067475.1 coordinate 149,641,458, forward strand.
GTATGCTGTGGGGACCTTTTCTGCGTGCTGATCACTCTGCTGGCCAGCGGAACTCCCAACCAGGTTGGTGCACACAAGGCTAGCCTTGCTGCTCAGGCCCTGAGTCTAGGCCAAAGCCTGGCAGGCCAATGTCTGAGCAAAGTTCCCCTCAGCTGTGAGTGTTAATTAGGTCTGTCAGGTGGCCAGGATGGCGGCATGCTCCCTGAGAGTGCTGGGAGAGTCTGCTGGGCTAACAACCTCCTGGCCAGGTCGGCACACAGATGGCCGACCGAGCAGCCCAGGGCCTGGGGGCAGTCCAGGGCCTGACCATCTGAGACCCCAGCTATGTCCGCCTCGGGCTATGCCTGTTAGCTGGTTTGGTTTTGCCTGCTAGGACTCTCTGGCTTCCCGTAAGCAAAATGGTGGGCTCGAGCTGGCTGGCCTGGGCAAACAACCTCCTGGCCGGGTTTGCACACCTGTGGCCTCCCAACCAGCCCAGGGCCTGGGTGTAGGCCAACGCCCGTTGGGCTTAGACCCCCGCGATATTGGTCTCGGGTTGTATTAGCATACCTCAGTCTGTCTGATGTCTCTGGCGACCGAGAACCAATATGGAGGCCTCGTATCTGACTGGCAGGAGGCAGAGTTCTGATGTGGCTTCTGTGTGGTGAAAGGTGCCGTAAATCCTCCGCTGCTTGCAGCCCGGCTGGCCAGTGATGGCCAGTGGTTGTGGGCGCAGGGTCTGCTTGGACTCTGTCAGCTTGGTTCCACTGCTGATGGCCCTTCCTCTGGACCAGCCACTGCTGCTGTTGCTGCTGCCTCCGCTGCTCCCTCTCCCCAGACTCTTTCATAATGAGGTTATCATGTGCTGGAAGGCTATAATAAAATTATTAATTTAATGAATAAAATACTGTTTATTTTAGTGTGCATTTATTTTTAATTCTAAATAATAAAAACATTGAGAATTCAGGGTTACACCACTCAACATATCTAGTCCTTCCATAGATTTCCCTGTTACTTACCTTGGAGTGCTCTTGGAGCTTCTGCATGGCCAGGTCAGAAGCACAGCTGGTAATCGTCACTGTTCTGAAAGCCAAAAAGAACCAACCATCACAAATAATCTGCCAGTAAAGTCTTGAAGTATCTAGTGGTTTTCTTTATTTACAATTTCCAGCTCTCTAGCAGGGAAATTATTAAGACCTGTATTAATGGCATGTCCTCTGACCACAGATTGGAGTCATCAGGAGACTTCCTTGATTTCAGGAGAAACCCCTGAGGGGAACCTTGGTCTATTGATCCACTGTAGAATAAGAAATTGCATTCAGCCATCAACACTAACCAAGACCAATATTACTACAAAATGATTCACATAGTTCTCACCAGTCTGTCAGTGGAATATTGAACATTGATTCAGCATTAACACACAACCTAGTACCTAGAGAGTCATATACTCACAGTGATTATAATGACTTAATAAAGGAACATTCGAAATATATGGTTATTTCAGCAACAGTGAAAAAAATAGAGGAAACAGAGAGGCTTTGAGGGTGCCTAGGAGTGCACACAACCATTGGCTTTCATTTAGCGATAGCCAGTCTGTGGAGAGGATGACAATGTGTCTAACCTGGAAAACAGAGAAACACCCCCCCCACACACACACACACACGTACACACCCTACCCCCCACAGAGAGAGAGAGAGAGAGAGAGAGAGAGAGAGAGAGAGAGAGAGAGAGAGAGAGAGTTGCACATTTAAATTAGAAAGAGCAAATATAGGGATATGTATGCACAAAGAAATAATATAGAAAGAAAAAGAAATACGCAGGCACATTAATTAAAGTTTAAAAAACCAAAAATCCACCAGAACTTGTACACTTATACCTCCACACACATGAAATGAAAATAAGAAGGAATAGGAGAGGAGAGGAATCATATACCATAAAGGAAGTGTAATAAAATTTTAATGAAAAGATAGAAAGAAAGAAAGCGAAAGAAAGAAAGAAAGAAAGAAAGAATGAAAGAAAGAAAGAAAGAAAGAAAAGAAAAGAAAAGAAAAGAAAAGATCTTGTTGCCTCTAAGATTGGCAAACTTTAAATAAATTGTGTGCATATAACTAATTCTCCTCACTTCATTATATTGCATCTTTACTGTCTAGTAATAGTAAAAGTATAGCTCAATGCTATTGGGCTATCAGTTTCATTTCTCTGGAAATGTAGACAAAAATTCAAGACAAAAGTCCCTCTCAAGACTATTATTATATTTTAGATGCCTTTTATCCCAAAAGGAGAAGACTATAAAATGTGGTTTGTAAATTTATCATGATTAAGTTTCATCTGTATTATTTATATGCATACACATTTTCACATACGTGGATCTCAAAAGCAAAATTCAATTTTAATCCCAAGTTACTTGAAAATAACTGGAAAGGATTGATCTAGCATTGGAGGGGAATATAAGGACAGAGAAAAAGGAGGGAGGTGATTGGAGAATGGATGGAGAGAAGAAGGTTTATGGGACATATGGGGAGAGGGGATCCTATAAAGGGGAAATCATTTGGAATGTAAACAAAGAATATAGAAAATAAAAATATTAAAAAAGGAAAAGAAAATAACTTACAGGCATTCTTATCATTGGTAGTAACTTCTCAATTATATCATTCACTGTATCAATGTTTGTTGCTGTTATACAAAAAGGCCATGAAATGTAGAGAAGAATGGTATAAAATAACTTTGAAGCTCACGATTACAAAACTAGTTATTGTCTAATCATTACTTATAATCTACAGTCTGTAATGGCAACTCTAATATAGAATAAACATCTTGTTTTCTTCCCTTGAGATAACTCTGGAAGACTGTCCGTCTACCATATTTATCACAAAATTAACTATGTGGGTGCTTGGTATGCAAATATAACTGTCACAGGTTGTGTATGATAACGGAAGACTGAGTATCCATGGGTACAGGAGCTCAGCATCCTGATTTTTCTTTCATTATGGCAGCAGACAGGCAGGGAGGGTGATTGAAATACAGCACAACTATTTGCTTCCTCCCCATTCTAGACTTCCATCATTTTACACCTTTACTTTCATGCACAGCATGTGCACAGTTTTAAGTAGATAAGGATTAATAGCAGCAGCTATTAAAAAAGAAAACAAGGTAAAAACAAAATAAAATTTAAAAAACAAATAAACAAATGATGAGTGAGTATTCTTTCCATACAATTCTCCATATAATATAAGCACTGTGAGTGTCTATGAAACAATCCCTTAAATAAGAAACATTCGCTATCCAGAAACAACCTTGAACCAAGACCAAAGGAAACCACTTAATAAGCCATCTCTTTCACAGGGTTTTTATGTATTGTCTTCTAAACATAACTTAGTACCCTGAAATAGTTGTTTAATAATTATTTAATAGCTTTGTGTATAACTCAGTGATAAAATTACTATGTATTGTGCATGAGGTTATGAGTTTTATCTTAAGTACTATACACACATATGACCACACATGCATATACACACATACACACACACACACACACACACACACACACACACACACACACACACACACACGATAAGTTAATAGAAGCAATTTCTAAACAGAAGTTACATGAAAAGATATCCCCAGGCAGAGAACATTCAAATAAATTTGAGGATAAAGAACTATGATTATTTAGCTGGCCTTCCAAAGCAAGTGTGAGGATGCACAGAAACTTACTGAAAGAGTAGGGGACAGAGGTAAGAGATAAAATGGTACCAGAACATGTGCATGTGGAGAACAAATTAATTCTTGATAATATTTCACTGTTTTAAGATTTGTTTATATTTATCTAAAATAATACAAATTATTTTTGATTATAGAGAAATGTTTTAAAATAAATAATAATTGAACAATGTATAAGTTAGTATATAAGAAATAAGAACTCGGGGGGGGGCTTTTTATTTTTAATAATAATAGTTGGCTTAGAAATATATGCTGTTGCAACAAGCTGACAGTTTTCAGTCATTTAAAAAATATTTCTTCTGTTTTGTTGCTTTACCATGTGGCTTGTTCATAATACTTTCTATATATCACATATAAAAGAAGCATGTGCGCATGCCATTCCCATGTATCTATTCTATATACGTAAATCTCACCATCTCTCCCCTCTACGCTCTTCTTAAGTCTCCATCTTCCATTACTTCTACAACTTCCTGTCTCTCTGTTACTCATGAACTTGAAATGTCAGTTTTGATTTGTATTTACATACACTGTCACAGCTTTGGATGTCCTCAGTGAACATCTGCAGTGATAAATTTTTCTTGATATTCTTAGCTTCATTAATGGTTCTTCTCAAATGCAAGAAGAACACACAATATAGGAAAGTTAATTTTCTATATCTTATTTTAAGCTAATCATTGTTAATAGTTTATAAATACCATCTAAGTGTTAAATACAAGACAACCAGTTTAACAGCATGCATTATTGGATTAGGCAATATTTAAAAATATTTTAGAAGCAAAGATATGTTCATGTAATAACACATTGATCTAGGAAACACAGCCAATTCTCAGAACTTTTTTTTGCAAGGTTGTTGTCAAATTGCCTACATCTTCAATGAACTACAATCCAGAAATGGAGGGCACACTTGTGATCCAGATCTTGAGGCTGGAAGACAAAGCCTTCTGACTTGAAACTTGACAGGCCCAGGCACTGCAGCAAACACCTTCAATTAATCCCTAGAGACTGAGGGAAGTAGATCTGAGTTTAAGGTCAGCATGGGACAAACCAAGTTCCCAATCAGGATGGGTGGTACACACCTTTAATCTGAGCCACACCTTCTGCTGGAGGCCTATATCAGGACATTAGAAGAAGGAAGACTCATTCTTTGCTGCTTGCCTTCACACCTGTAGATATCTACTTCTTCAGGATTCCAGTTTATACAGAATACCAGGTAAAACAAACTAGCTTCATGAACTGAACTAGGAGATTTTTTTTTATTTCCTATTCACAGATGCACATTGTTGGGTAGGTTGTGTTAGAGAGATTACAGTAATTTCCCTTAATATATAGATACAGTCCAAATGTTCTGTGGCTATAGAGAAAGTACTGTGACTAATACAAAAGGAAAAATTAAAAATATGCTTGACTTTAAAGGAGGAAGTAGAAGATGGCTTGAATGGATATGGTACAATAACTTCTACGGAGGGGAATTTAAAATAAGACTGAAGAGTACTGTTTACTCCAGTATAAAAAGGAGGCAATGAATGTACTACCTCAACATTAGATGAAATATGTGATAGACAAGAGAAACTAAAGCAGTATCCAGTGACCATCTAATCAGCAACATATTTGGAGATTGCCTATCAAATATATTTTTGAGAAAGGAATGGAGCACAAACTGCAATTCCCATATCAGTACAGAATTAAAGTATAATCACAAGTAAAATAGCTTTTGAGAAAAAAGTGCCATTCATCTTTCTGTTCTCTAGAACTGTAATATTAAAAGAGAAAAAGATTAGAGTCTTGACAATGCTAAGAGTTTTAAATTATTGCTCATAGATGTTATTTTAAACCAATTGCCATCATAAGGGTGCAGGTGTAGATGGTATTCTCCACATGAGTGCCCTTCTGAATGACATGTTCACTGAAACACTTGTATGAATATAGTGTGGAAACAAGTTGACTATGTTCCAAGAGTAGTGTGACTATGGCAAGACCAACAATTGCTCCTAGCTTTAGTTTCATATGTATAAAGGAATAGCTAAGGAAGTGTCCAATTAGAGTGAGGTCATGTCACATAGAAAGGGATCATTATTCACACTAAACCACAGGTAAGCTAACAACCTTTGGTAAGAACAAATTTAACCCAGGGTGACAGCTTTTAAGAAAAAAAAAATAGTTTGTTTCCTTGAGTGAATTGGCATAAAGACAGGAGGTCCTAGAAACTAGTACTTCACCTGTGTGAGTCATCACAGTACCTCCCTGGTACACATTTATAATTAGCCCACCACTATTTCACTGTAGCATGTAATACTCTAATAAAAGATGGATTAAAGATGAATTCCCAAAGCTAACATTTTATAACTGCAAATTATATGTTGAATGAGTTAAACCTCATTGATATTTGACATATTCACAGTGTTTTACAGTCATCAACATTTTTTTGTTGGTCAATGATTTTCTGATCTAAAAAGCAACTCTTAATGAATGCATTATTCTTCTACCCCATGGTTACAACCCTATGTGAGGTATAGTTTTTCCATTTGTAAGCTAATGTGTACATAGTTTCCTCTTTCTGAAAATAATTATCTATCCTGCAATAATCTTTCAATCACAGAATATTCTTCTCACTTTTGCAATGGTTCTAACATCTATAACTCAAGCTGACTTACTAAGGAACCATAGACTGATTCTTGCCCAAAGACTCACATTCATGTTTCTACCATGAACTGTATTCACACACTCTATTCTCTGCCTACAACCATTTTTATCAGAAGGGTGGATTATATCTGTGACCCTCAAACCACACACACACATACATACATATGTGTATATATGTGTATGTGTACACGTATGTACACATATGATAATATTAAAAGTGACATAGCCTGTAATAAGTGACATTGGAAGAAATCTTATAGGTACTTTGTGATATGAAGTGGCAAGTTTTGATGCTTTGATCAGGAATCTGCATGTGAACACTGAAGTTCCTTTTCTCCGATTGGTTCTTGATTGATCAATAAAGTTTCTAGTGGCCAAAGAGCTGGGTGGAATAGGCAGAACTTCCAGTTTTACCACAGGAGGACTAGAAATTTCAGGGGAGGAGAAAAAGATTCCCCATGCTACAGAGGGTGAAATAGTCACCAGCCATGTGAGATCTAAGGTGTTTTGGCCATTGGCTGCTTCTGCAACTGGCCTGGAATAGCAGGAGAGAGATTAGAAACATAATACAGCTGAGGGTAGATTTAGGGTGCTGAGCTAGAAGTAAGGTGACTGAGCAAACAAAGTTGAGGGCAGATTCAGAGATGTTGACCTGATGGTGAAAAGAAGGGTAAGAGAGCTGAGGAAGGCTTAGAAGAGCCTGGCCCCTGAGCTAAGGCATATCAAAATGAGCTAGTTGTGTGTCTATCATCTGTGGATCCCATGGAACCTTATCCCTTGACCATTAGCCACCAGTGATAGTCTGCTACACAGACATCCAAATAGCTGAGCATTCTACAAGTAACTATTTTTATCTGTTCAATGAAATGCTGTATTTTTATGGAAATTACCTGGGGAGTATTGAAGGAATTGGTCAAATTTACATATACTCTGCAGTATTACTGGAGAGAAATCAATTTGTGTATTTTCAAAACCTAAATAATACCAGAAATTATGGGGAAAAGAATGTGGAGGATATGGTTAAGTCCTTGTTTCGTCCACATCTTTCTTAGAAGACAGTGTAGCTCTATCCTGGCCCAAGAATCTTGTGGAGTCCTGATGAAATCCACAGATGAAAGACTAAGGTATATACTGACATGTGAAATGTATGCTGTGGAATGTATAGACAAACTAGGGTCATCATAGAAGGGTAAAATTGGAGTTGGCAACCAGTATACAATCAGACTAAACTGGATTGTTGTGTTGCAAACATTCTGGTTAATAGGTTTAACCTGTGAATTACAAAGCTTTAAGTTGCCCCACAATTTCTGTAGCTATCCTCCTGTGAATACAAGGTCCAAACTGTAGGTCTTACCGAAAGGTGGTCAAAAAATTTCCATGATCAAGTGTCTTGCAAGTACAGGTTTCATTGATGCTGACTAGGTCCACATCATCCTTGTCCCACAGGTAATTCAGTGAGATGATACATTTTATCTTAATCTTTTACTTATTCCTAGAAAGAGAATCAAGAATCTCTGTTAGTTTGATACTAAACGTGATAATACAGAAAAAGATTTCCCACATTATGTAATGTGACTGGTAACAGTCAAAATACAAGAATATTATGTAATATTTACTAAAGGATTCACATGCACACTCACACACAAACATACAAACACATGTCTCAATCATATGAAACATTTGTGCTGAAACATTGAAAACTTCTAGTCGTATATATCTATATGTAGATAGATATATAGATGAACCAAAGTTCAGAAGAAATGCATAAACCTAATACCTCTAATTCCAATATGTCTGATAACAGATAATATTCCTTGAAAATGAAAATAATGACAATCATTTCTTACAAGACTAATAATGCTTTTTCCACAATATCTCAAAATAGTTTTAAGTAAGTGTCACTACACAGCAGAAGTGGAACAAATATGTGGTCTTTCAAGAAAACCATTTTAGTTTCCTATACTCTCAAAAATCAAAGTGAATTTCACTTACACCAACTATACTTACAAGTATTTTTTTTTAAATTCAAATAAGTCAGTTACTTAGAGAAGCGAGACAGGAAAGAGGCAGGTTCCCATGAGCCTCTGCGGTCACCGGTCACCGGCAGTGGCAGTTGGAGGCGGAGGCCGAGACAGAGGCGGAGGCAGAAGTGGATGCAGAGAAGGGAGGGGGAATATGGAGGAGGTCCCCGGATGGACCAGACTGGACCGATCTCCTTCCCCAGCTCCAGAATGAACCCAATGTCTAATCCACGTGCACTTGCTACAAGACCCTGGACGCACCACCTCGCTGTGGATTACTATCTTTCAAAAAAAAAGTGAGTATTTCCAACTGTGGACTGATGGTGAGTTGAGTTGAAATGAGAAGGATGACAGATTGATAGACAGCCTGGACATTCACTTATTTTGAGCCTGCATCAGTCAGACACTAACTACCATTTTCTATGGCGGGAACTTACAAATGACTGAACGGGGCTGAAAGTCAAATTTACCCAATTGGTTGTATCTACAATATATTGAAGAACTCTCTCTAACATTAAATTTTCTCACATTTTTTGAAGTGAATCTTCAGGAATATTATTTACAGATGACCTGAACATTTATCCCCTAAACTGAATAAAGTGTATTACTGATGTCTTTCCCAAATCCATTTACAAACTGATGAGAATATACCTTAAATTATTTACTTGATAATGTCAATACCAACTTCATACCTTCTAGAATAACATGGAGGCTATGATCATTGGCAGTTTAGATTATATGTGATGTGGTCCTAGAAAACATCTCCACGGTCATAAGTTACAGTGCAACCTTGTGTACAGCTTCATTTAGTCACATCAGTTTTCTCTAGTATGTGCAGAATCACCAAAACAAGACCCAGTGCCTGCAGTTTTCCTTGATTAGTGGAGGGACAGGAGCTGCTTCTCATCTCTTCCTACTAATTTGGAAACTATGAGGTTGAGAGGCTTACATGGGTTGCCTCTTAGTATAAGGATCCTAATCAGGGATTCCCTCCTCTTGCTTCTACAGTTTATCTGGAAACAACACGCAAGAGAACACCTGCTTCTCATAGTTTAAATATTTTATTTTGAGAACATGTCCACTGCAGAGTCCACGTATTCCACACAGGATAAGTCAGCTTTAACAGTGCTCGTATCACTGGTATGTGCTTGCACATCTGCCTCCTTTTCTTTGTTTCTTTCTTTGCAGATGTTTACATTTTATTGAATATATTCTTCATTTACATTTCAAATGTTATACCTTTTCCCAGTTTCCCCCTCCCTGAAAACCCCCAACTCATCATCCCACCCCCTGCCTCCAAAAATACGACCCTGTACCCAAACCACTCCCACCTACTCCCCCTTGATTTCCCCATGCTGGGGCATCTATTGAGCCTTCATAGGACCAAGGACTTCTCCCACAGATGCCCAGCAAAGCATTCCTCTGTCACTCTTTTGGCTGGAACCATGTGCACCCCTTTGTTGATGGCTTAGTCCCTAGAAGCCCTGGGGCATCTGGTTGGCCAACATCATCTTTCTTCCCTGAGTAATTCTTAACCACCCAATACTCCCAGAGCTCCCAGGGACAAAACCATCAACACATGGAGTTACCCATGGCTCCAGACTCAGAGGCAGCAGAGGATGGCCTTGTTGGACATCAAAAGGAGGAGAGGCCCTTGGTCCTGGAAAGGGTCCATGCTGCAGTGTAGGGGAATACCAGCACAGGGAAGCAGGAGAGAGCTGATTGGGGAACGGGGGGGGGGGGGGGGGGGGGGGAGATAGCTTATGGGATTTTTCAGAGGGGGAGGGCAGGGGGGAGGACCAGGAAAGGGACAACATTTGAAATGTAAATTAAAAAATCTATCTAATTAAAAAAAAAGATTAAGAGGAATCCGCCTCCTTTTTTTTATTCGATATATTTTTTATTTACATTTCAAATGATTTCCCATATTCTGGCTTCCCACTCCCCAAAAGTCCCATAAGCCCTCTTCCCTCCCCCTGTTCCCCCATTCACCCCTTCCCAGTTCCCTGTTCTGGTATTGCTATACTGCTGCACTGAGCCTTTCCAGAACCAGGGGCCACTCCTCCATTCTTCTTGGACATCATTTGATATGTGGATTATGTCTTGGCTATTCCAAGTTTCTAGGCTAATATCCACTCACTGATAAGTGGATATTAGCTGCCTCCTTTTCAAGTTGTTATTCTTTTCCAAATTCAAATAGCAGGATGGCACCTTAAATAATTTGTGTTTTTAAAATGTGTCTGAAACTTTTGTCAAAATGAATTTAGAAATGTGTAGGGGAATGTCCACCAAACCCCAACCACAGTAGAGAAAAAATAAGTTCTGATCATGAAGTAATGAAGTAAGTATAATCTTTATAAAAAGAAGGAAGTAAAAGAACATTTTATTTTTGTACAAAAAGGCCTAATTAAAGCATAGCCTCTCATAGAATGCATGTTGCACATGCTCACAGGTTACTAGACACAACCGATACATCATTAAATAAGGACAGATGTCTTTTATTCCTTTTTCCTGTCACTTGTGAGTTCTATGGGGCCTTGGCACAGCAAGTTTCGATGTATTCTTCCCATTTCTTCTGTCTCAAGGGTTTCCATATAGAAAAAATAAGATACTCCTGGTAAAGGCCTCCACCTCACAGAACACGTATTCAGTAGATGAGTCATAAGACCAATGTTCATGTTAAATTTTAAAGGGTTTATGATATTAAAAAACAGTAAATAATGTTGAAAGAGAAGATCTGAGGAATATTATAGCAACATTTATAATGATGAGTTAATACATTATATACATGCATGAAATTCAAAGTAAATAAGAATGTGATATTAAAAAATAATTGTAACTCTTAACATAAATGATATGCTAATGAGAAAGTTAGTAAGAAATTTAAAAATTAACTGCTGTTAAAAATTTTAGACTTCTTTTCATACCTGTGAACACCCTGGCCTTTCCTATATTGTCCTAAATGTCTGTTTCCTTCAGAAATTGCTTTTCTTTTTTGTTTTTTTTTAACTTTTAGAATATTCATATATTTATTTATTTATTTATCTTGATTTATTCTTTATTTACATTTCAAATGATTTGCTCTTTCCTGGATCCCCCCTCCCTGAATGTCCCATAAGCCCTCTCCCCTCTCCCTGTTCCCCCATCCACCCCTTCCCACTTCCCTGTTCTGGTATTGCCCTACACTGCTATACTGAGCCATTCCAGGACCAGGGGCCTCTCCTTTCTTCTTCCTGGGCATCATTTGAAATATGAATTGTTTCTTGGGTATTCCCAGCTTCTGGGCTAATATCCCCTTATCCATAAGTACACACCATGTGTGGGTTTTTTGTGTTTTGTTTTTTGTTTTGGTTTTTTTTTTTTTGTGATTGGGTCACCTCACAAAGGATGTCATTCTCCAGTTCCACCCACTTGCTTAAGAATTTCATGAATTCCTTGTTTTTAATAGCTGAGTTGTATTCCATTGTGTAAATATACCACATTTTCTGTATCAATTCCTCCATTGAGGGACATCTTGGTTCTTTCCAGCTTTTGGCTATTATAAATAGGGTTGCTGTGAACATAGTGGAGCATGTGTCCTTATTACATGCTCGGGAATCATCTGGGTATATGTTCAGGAGTGGTATAGCAGGGTACTCCGGAAGTATCATGCCCAGTTTTCTGAGGAACCACCAGACTGATGGTTTCCAGAGTCGTCGTACCATTTTGCCATCCCGCCAGAAATGGAGGAGTGTTCTTCTTTCTTCACATGCTCGTCAGCATCTGTGGTCACCTGAGTTTTTGAACATAGCCATTCGGACTGGTGTGAGGTGGAATCTCAAAGTTGTTTTGATTTGCATTTCCCTGAAGACTAAGGATGTTGAACATTTCTTTAGGTGCTTCTCAGCCATCGGTATTCCTCAGTTGAGAATTCTAACTTATTGAGGTACATATACATACACATATATATATACACATATCAGATATTAGTCCTTTATTGGATATAGAATTAGTAAAGGTTTTTCCCCAATCTTGCTTTTATTGTGTCCCATAAGTTGGGTATGTTGTTCATATTCATATTCATTAAATTCTAAAAAGCCTTTAATTTCTTTCTTTATTTCTTCCTTAACCAAGTTGTCATTGAGTAGTGTTGTTCAGCTTCCAATCATATGTGGGCTTTCTATTATTTTGATGTCATAGAAGATTAGCCTTAATCTGGATGATTTGATAGGATGCATGGGATTATTTCAGTCTTCTTGTATCTGTTGAGGCCTGTTTTGTGATCAACTATGTGGTCAATATTGGAGAACTTACCATCAGGTGCTGAGAAGAAGGTATATTCTTTTTTTTTAAGATAAAATGTTCTATAGATATTTGTTAAATCCAGTTGGTTCACAGCTTCTGTTTGTTTCTCTGTTTCTCTGTTTAGTTTTTGTTTCCATGATCTGTCCATTAATGAGAGTGGGGTGTTAAGGTCTTTGACTATTATTGTATGAGGTCCAATATGTGCTTTGAGCTTAAGTAAAGTTTCTTTTTTGATTGTGAATGCCCTTGCATTTGGAGCATAAATATTCAGGTTTGAAAGATCTTCTTGCTATATTTTTCCTTTTATGAGTAGGACTTGTCCTTCCTTAACTTTTTTGATAAATTTAGGTTGAAATTTCATTTTATTTGATATTAGAATGGCAACACTGGCTTTTTTGTTGAGACCATTTGCTTGGAAAATTGTTTCCCAACCTTTAACTTTGAGGTAGTATCTGGCTTTGTCAACCACCGAGGAGGGTTTTTCCTATGCAGCAAGTATTGGGTCCTGCTTATTTATCCATTCTGTTAGCCTATGTCTTTTTATTGGGGAATTGAGTCCATTGATATTAAGAGATATTAAGGAAAGTGAAGTTTGCTTCCTGGCATTATTGTTGTTAAAGGTGGAGTGATTTTTATGTGGTTGTCTTCTCATTGGTTTGTTAACAGAAGATTACTTTCTTGATTTTTCTAGTGTTTAGTTTCCCTCCTTGTGTTGGAGATTTCCTTTTATTATCCTTTGAAAGTCTGGACTTGTGGAAACGTACTGTATAAATTTGTTTTTTTCATGGAATATCTTGTTTTCTTCATCTATGGTAATTGAGAATTTTGTGTGAATAGTAGCCTGGGTTGGCATTTATGTTCTCTTCAGTTCTGTATGACATCTGCCCAGGGTCTTCTAGCTTTCATAGTCTCTGGGAAGAAGTCTGGTGTAACTCTGATAGGTCTGCCTTTATGTGTTACTTGACATTTTTCCCTCACTGCTTTTAGTATTCTTTGTTTTGTGCATTTGGTGTTTTGATTATTATGTGATGGAAGGAATTTCTATTCTAGTCCAATCTTTTTGGAGTTCTGTAAGCTTATTGTATGTCCATGGGTAGCTCTTTCTTTAGGTTAGGGAAGTTTTCTTCTATAATTTTTTTAAAGATAGATTTATTTATTTTAGGTAACTACTCCAGAAGAAGGTGTCAGATCTTGTTATGGATGGTTGTGAGTCACCATGTGGTTGCTGGGATTTGAATTCAGGACTTTTGGAAGAACAGTTGGTGCTCTTAACCACTGAACCATCTCTCTACTACTTCTATTATTTTGTTGAAGGTATTTCCTGGCCCTTTAAGTTGGGAGTCTTCACTCTCTTCTATCCCTATTATCCTTAGTTTTGGTCTTCTCATTGTGTCCTGGATTTCCTGGATGTTTTGTGTCAGGATCTTTTTACATTTCACATTTTCTTTGACTGTTTTGTCATTCTTTTCTATGGTATCATCTGCACCTGAGATTCTGTCTGTATTCCGTTGTTGATACTTGCATCTATGACTCTTGATATCTTTCCTAGGTTTTCTATCTCCAGTGTTGTCTCTCTTTGTGATTTCTTTATTGTGTCAACTTCCACCTTTAGATCCTGGATGGTATTGTTCACTTCCTTCACCTATTTGGTTGTGTTTTCCTGTAATTCTTTAAGGTCTTCTACCTGTGTTCTCCTGTATTTCTTTAAGGGAGTTATTTATGTTCTTCTTAAAACTCTCTATAATTATCATGAGCTGTGATTTTTAAATCCAACTCTTGCTTTTCCAGTGTGTTGGGGTATCCAGGACTTGCTGTGGTGGGAGAACTGGTTTCTGATGTTGCCATTAGCCTTGGTTTCTGTAGATAGGGTTCTTGCACTTTCCTTTTGACATCTGGTTATCTCCGCTTTTAGATTGTTTTGCTGTCTCTGGCTGGAGCTTGTCTCTCCTGTGGGCCTGTAAGCCTGTGTCAGCACTCCTGGGAGACTAAATCTCTTCTGGCAGGTTCTGTGTGCAGATGGCTGTGGAGCTGCTCGACTCCCTGGTACAAATAGTGACCAGAAGTCTTGTTCCAGATGTTCCACTATATGCCCTGTGCACTCTTATCCATTCGCCTATGGACAGTTATTGGAGAGAAAATATAGATCTCACCTTCTTTCCCAGAAATGAAAGTGCCATTAGGAGATCATTCTCTCCTGGCAGACAGTGCATAGAGGGAGGTGGAGCCTCCTGGTTCCTTGGTGCAAAATATTATTTATCATTTCTTAATGTGGCACTTAAGTTTACTTGAGGTAATTCTATCATACCTGGAAGCATAAATGAGAATATGTTGCTTTCTTCCTTTATATTTTAAAATGTATTTGTAATAAATATTTGCTGACCAGAAATTTTATAGGTTTCCATATATTAAACAATAACAAAAATTCTACAGAAAATTGAGTCTTTACTTGTATAATACATGAGAATATGATAGAATTTTTTGTCTAAATTTTCCAATTTTTACACATTTACAATAAGTTAACATGCTTATCTCATTAGATGCTGAGAAAGCATCTAATTCTGAAAAAATACAGCACTCCTTCATGTTAAAAGTTGGAAAGATAAGGAATTTAAGTCACAGACCTAAACATAATATAGCCATTATACAACAAACCAGCAGCCAATACCAAATTAAATAGAGAGATATTGAATCAACCCCAGTAAAAACAGGGACAAGACAAGGATGTCCACTCTCCCCATATCTGTTGAAAATAGTACTAGACGTTCTAGCTAGAGAAATAAGACCATGAAAGGAGATCAAGGGGATGCAAATCGGCAAAGAAGAAGTCAAGATATCACTATTTGCAGATGATACAGTATATAGAAGCAACTCAAAAGTTTTCCCAGAGAGCTTCTAAAGCCGATTATCAATTTCAGCAAAGTGGCCAAATATAAAATTAACTCTAACAAATCAGTAGCATTTCTTTATACAAATAATAATTGGGCTGAGAAGGAAAATAGGAAACTGGCAGCCTTCACAATATATATATATATATATATATATATATATATATATATATATATATATATATATATAAAACCTTTGAGTAACTGTAAGCAAAAAAAGTGAAACATTTTTATGACAAGAAAATCAAGTATTCAAGAAAGAAATCAAAGACCTCAGAAAATAGAGATATATCTTGTGATCATGGATTGGCAAGATTAACATGGTAAAAATGGGTATTGTATCAAAAGAAATCTAGATTCAATAAAATCTCCATCAAAATTCCAAATAAATTTACAAAGATATGAAAAAAAAGCAGTTCTCAATTTCATATAGAAAAACAAAAAATGCAGGAAAGTGAAAATAATTCTTAATAATAAAATAACTTCTGGGTGAATCATCATCCCTGACCTCAAGCTTTACTATAGAGCAATGTTGATAAAAACTGCATGTTATTGGCACAGTGACAGACATGTTAATCATTGGAATAGTATTGAAGGCTCAGAAATAAAATCATACACTTATGGACACTTGCTCTTTGATGAAGAAGCCAAAACTATACAATAGACAAAGGAAAGCATCTTCAAAAAATGGTGCTGGTATAACTGGTAATCATTATGCAGAAAAATAAAAATATACCCATATTTGCCACCTTGCACAGAACTTAAATCCAAGTGGATGAAGGACCTCAACATAAAACCAAATACTCTGAATATATTAGAAGAGAAATTGGGAAAGAGCATCAAACTCATTGGCATGGGGAAAAGTTTCCTAAATAGCCCTCCAATAGCTCAGGATCTAAGATCAAGAATTGATAAATGGGACCTCATGTAACTGAAAAGTTTCTGTAAGGCAAAGGACAATACTAGCAATAGTACATACCAGCAACCAACATATTAGGAAAAAATCTTTACTAACTTTACACCTGATAGAGGGCAAAATATCCAAAATAAATAATAACTCAAGAAGCTAATCTCCCAAACAACGCAATCAAAAACAGGGTATAGAACTAAACAGAGAAATCTCAAATAGTTGAGAAACACTTAAAGAAATGTTCAAAGTTGCTAGTGATCAGGGAAAGGCAAATCAAAGTGACCCAGAGATTCCATCTTATACCAATCAGAATGGCTAGGATCAAAAACTCAGGTAAGTGCACATGTTGGGGAGGATACAGAGAAAGAGGAACACTCATCCATTGCTGGAGGGATTGCAAAATGGTACAACTACTCTAGAAATCATTCTGGAGTTTCCTAAAAAAATTGGAAATAGATCTAAATGGAGATCCAGCTATACCAACTCTTGCGCATATACCCTAAAGGTGCTCCACCATGCCATAGAGGCTCATCCTCCACTGTGTTCATAGCAGCATTATTTGTGACAGCCAGAAGCTGGAAACAACCTAGATGTCCCACATTGGAAGAATGACTACAGAAAATGTGGTTCTTTTACACAGTGGAATATTATTCAGTTATTAAGAATGAGGACATCATGAGATTTGCAGGAAAAGGTATGGAATTAGAAAATATCATCCTGAATTAGGTAACTCAGACCCGAAAGGACATGCATGGTATGAACTCACTAATAATTGATTTTAGCCAAAAAGTGCAGAATGCCCAGGATGCAATCTGCAGAACTCAAGAAGTAAAGAAGATGAAGGGCCCAAGTGAGATTGCCTCAATCCCGCTTGGAAGGGAGAAGAAAGCAGTCTCGAGGGAGGTGAGAATTAGGAGGGTTCTAGGCAGGAGAGAGTATAGGGAGGGAAAAGGAAACATGATTAACTATTCAGTTGGTGGATGGCAAAACAGGAGAGAGCCCATTCTGGCCAGCAGAAGGAATACAAACAGTCAACCTTAGGAGGTAGGAGGTGGGGGACCCTCTAGAATACAAAAGAGACCTGTGAGCTGAGAGACTCTCAGGACTCATAGGGCAGAATCTTAGATGACATGTATAACAGGGGGACCAGGGATCTTGTAGAGTTCACTTTCAGGAGAAAGACATGGGATCCAGTGAAGAGACTGGGTAGGCATCCAATAGTGAAAAATTCTGACCCAGAATTGTTCCTGTCTAAAAGAACTGAAGGGACAAAAATAAAGAGGAATGTGAAGGAAAGGAGGTCCAGTGACTGGCCCAAAGTGGGGTCTAGTCAAGGGCTTGCTCCAAGGCCTGACACTATTACAGATGCCATGGTGTGCTTACAAACAGGAACCTAGCAGTGCTGGCCTCCAATGGGACCAACAAGCAGCTTAAGAAGTCAGATGCAGATACTTAGACCAAATCAATGTACAGAAGCTGGGGACTTCTGTGTTTAAATTATGGAAAAACTGGAAGAAATTGAGGAAGAAGGTGACCCCATAGGAAAACCAGCAGTTTCAACTGACCTGGATACCTGAGATCTCTAAGACACCTAACCACCAATCAGGTAGCGTATGTTAGCTTACATGAAGCCCCTAACTCATATACTGCAGAGGACTGACTGCTCTATCCTAGGTGAACAAAGATGCACCTAACTGTTGAGAAACATGAGGCCCCAGGGAGTAAGTACACTTAGGGGTGTAGAGGGTGGGGACAACCTCCTAGACACTGTGGTGGGGGGGTGGAAGAATGGGAAGAGGAATTGTAGGAGAGTGGAGCAGGAATGTGATAAAGACTGGATGGTAAAATATTAAAGATAATTTAAAAGGAGAGAGATAAGTTAAATTCACATTCAAAATTTGTATCTTGTTCAATCCTTTTGGAATATACTTGTAATGTATTTAGTATAAGTGGCTTTTCACTTGGCTTGTACCAACCACAGTAATGAGTGACATTGTGTTATTGGCTGTATAGGAGGATAGTTTTCTCAAAACAGCATGCAATACTTCTCTAAGTCCACATTGTGTAAGTGTAAATTAGACTGTATCCATCCTGTCTAAAACACAAGCATAGAAGATGCCCTGAGCAATTTTCATGCCAACGTCACAACAACCTTCTCCTTCTGTGTGTTACCACAATAACATGATTTCACTTTTCTTAATGGATGAATGCGGTTCTACTGTTTAAATGTAACATATTGTTACAGCCTGTTCTTCAGGTGATATACATCTAGGTTCTTTCCAATTTCTAGTTATTATAAATATAACAGAAACAAACTTATATAAGTAAATATTTGTAGTAACATATAGAATTAATTGCATATATGCCCAATATTGGTATAGCTGGATCTTTTAGCATATTTACTTTCTCACCAAGCTTCAGAAATTTATGTGAAAGAGGAGACAAAAATATTTACTCATGCATTGTAATAACAAAAATAAGACAATGCTTCTTCATCAATCTTTTATTTATCATAAAAGGAGTGGAATTATATAAAACATTATCTCCTGCATACATTGATACTATCATAAACATTTCTATTATGTTATAAAATATAGTGAATCTTGACTAACTCACCTCAGGATGGAGAGGGAGTGGAAGATGCAACCTGAGATTTGTCAAGATAAAGGAACACATGTCATAAACCACACTTTTTTGAATGAACTTCCTGTCTCCTAATCATACTTTCTGTCATCTATACTGTGTTTTAGATATGCTGGAAGAAAAGACCAAAGTGAATAAAAGGGATGCCTGTAGCTCTCTCAGGATCCTCCCAGAATAGAAATATGAAAAGACAACAGCATCACAGGTTCCATTTAGGTTCCCTGTAATCCATAGGAGTGATGAAGAAGAATAGTCTCGAGATGTTCTCCAAACCACGTTCTTCCTTCCCTGTCTCCATGACTCTGATAAATCTTTCCTTGTATCCACATGGGGAGCCATTTGTAAAGTGGGAACTCCACAGAACTGTAGTAAAGTGCCTATAGCATCAGGAACTTGTTTTCTGTCCTGTAGATGAAATCCCATTTTGGGAGAGGAGATCCTATCCACTGAGAGGATTCTCACGGGTCTCTAATTACCTTCTGAAATGTTGAGCAGGGCCCTCTTGATACTGTTGGTATAAGTGAATATGACAAAGCACACAGATTATGCCTTTCTGAGGTAATCCCATTTGGCATTACATCTTTGTGAGAAGCCATAGGATCCTCCTGAGGATGGTGGTGAGCCTCTTCCAAAGGGGTTCTTAGAATTTCTAGTAAGGTTACCAGCAGAACTGACTTCATAGATCAGCAAGCTGCCTGTGGGGAACTGACATTAATCATATTAATATAATAATATTATAATATTATAGAGTTAATTAGATATATGTGCAATAAATAATGGTATAGCTGGATCTTTTGGCATATTTATTTTCTCATGAAGCTTCAGAAATTTATGTGGAAGAGGAGACAAAAATATTTACTCATGCATTCTAATAACAAAAATAAGACAGTGCTTCTTCATCAATCTTTTTATTTATCATAAAAGGAGTGGAATTATATGAAACATTATCTCCTGCTATTATATGGAATTATATGAAACTTTATCTCCTGCTATAACTATTAATATTATTAATAGTTATTATTATTATTAAATAATGTTTTTACAGTCCAGACTTTATCCCCCTCCTCATCTACCCTCTAACTGTTCCACATCCCATACCTCTTCCTTGTTTCCATCTCCAAGAGGGAGATACCCCAACCTCTACCCCACCAGACTTCCCAAATCACTGGGGCCTCATGTATATTTTTTATTTTTTTAAAAAAATATTTATTTATTATATGTAAGTACACTGTAGCTGTCTTTAGACACTCCAGAAGAGGGCATCAGATCTTGTTACAGATGGTTGTGAGCCACCATGAGGTTGCTGGGATTTGAACTTAGGAAGAGCTGTCAGTGCTCTTAACCACTGAGCCATCTTTCCAGCCATGGACATAAACTTCTTAAGTCAGTCTCTATTAGCCTCAACAGACCTTAAGTAAGGAGACACCTTCTATGGACTTTCTGTCAGAGTGCTTGTGTCATTATCCTGCTGCATCATAAAGTCAGAATATCCCAGTTTCTGCTGTTTACTGCTGGTGCTTATGATTGTGACCCTAACTTGAGTTGGTAAGAGACTGTACTGGGGGTTTGAGATTCCAGTGTAGCCTTGAGCCTTTCTCAGAGTGAGCCCTTAAGCATAAAAACCACGTCCTGGGGTGACATATTTCAGTTAATAAGAAGAGTTATCTAGGAGCAGAACTACAGGGGTTGACAAGCAAAGTTAGAACATTTGGAAACTTCCCACAATTATAGACTTCGATAGATTCAGTCTTTCTTTGCATTTTGGCTGGTGGTGCTATCAATGTGTGAGTTTTACAGTTGAAGCTTTAAGATTCCCAATGTGTAAGTTTTTAATTATTAACTGTAAGTTTTAAGTCAACTTTTGTTACAGATTCTACAGATGTTTAACCCAATAAACTTATAAATCCTAAGATACAGAAAATTTATCTAACAGTTTTATAAGTCCTGGAATAAGGATTATAACTTTTAAAAAGTTTTAGGCCATTAAACAAAACCAGTAACCTAAGTTTCTAGCTCCCTTACTTGCTCATGTTTTGTTTGTTTGTTTGGTTGGTTTGGTTTGGTTTGGTTTGGTTTGGTTTGGTTTGGTTTGGTTTGGTTTGGTTTGGTTTGGTTTGTTTCCAGCCACAGAATCAGGTGGAATGCCTGACACAGGTCAGAAATGTTCCAACGCCAGAGCTAGCTTTTTACAGAACAGTATAAAACAATATTTCAACATTATCTACATAGAAAAGACATTTAAATACCTGATAAGCTGAATCCAGTGACCAGAAACCTCAGAAAGAAGGAATTTGCAGCCCTGACTATCAAAATAGCCATGGTAAACAGCAGTAGGTTCAGGCCCCTCTCTCTCTCTCTCTCTCTCTCTCTCTCTCTCTCTCTCTGTGTGTGTGTGTGTGTGTGTGTGTGTGTGTGTGTGCTGGCACGCTGGGGGAAAGGCCTACATCTCCCCAGCCCAGTGGCACTGTAGTGGCAGCAGCTGGAGCTTGGCCTGGCTCCTAAGTGTTCCTGTACCTGGAGCAGATTAACGGGAGCACACAGAAGCACATACAAAGGACATAGGCAGCAAAAATGAAACCAGAAAAATCATAGAACACAGAACATACAAAAGACAAAGACAGCCCCACCCAAAAACCCACAAACCAATAAACAGTACCCAGGCTAGAAGGCCTGGTCTTATTACTTGTGTGCTTTGATTTAGTCACCTCAATCATGGCACACAAAGACAGGCAACATACAGACAAGACACAGGGAAAAAGTAAGCATGGGGACAATGACAACAATAACTGGGGTCATTCAGAGATTCTCCAGTTTGACCAAAGAATTGAAGTTTTGTTTTTGTTATTAAACAGGCTTTTCCTCAACTACCTCCCCGTGCCACCCAGGCAAGGAGAATCTACCAGAAGCTTCCTAAGTTTTCGTTCTGGTTTAGCTCTGCCATTTCAGCTTCAGGTGATGCCTGGCATCCCTCACTGGGTCTATACAAACTCTTTCTTTTCTTTCTTTCTTTCTTTCTTTCTTTCTTTCTTTCTTTCTTTCTTTCTTTCTTTCTTTCTTTCTTTCTTTCTTTCTTACTTTCTTTCTTTCTTTCTTTCTTTCTTTCTTTCTTTCTTTCTTTCTTTCTTTCTTCCTTCCTTCCTTCCTTCCTTCCTTCCTTCCTTCCTTCCTTCCTTCCTTCCTTTCTTCTTTCTTTCTTTCTTTCTTTCTTTCTTTCTTTCTTTCTTTCTTTCTTTCTTTCTTTCTTTCTTTCTTTCTTTCTATTGAATATCATCTTCATTTACATCGCCAATGGAAAAACCTTTCCCAATTTCCCCTGTCCCCAAAGACCCCCAACCCCTCCTCCCACCCCCTACCTCAACCTATATGCCCCTCCACCAGAACGACTCCCCCCTTTCCCCTGTAGGTTCTCTTTGTTGAAGCAGCTATTGAGCCTTTACCTGACTAAGGACCACTCCTCCCACTGATGCCCAACAAGGCATTCCTCTGCCACATTTTTGGCTGGAACCATGTGTACCCCTTGGTTGATGGTTTAGTCCCTGGGAGTCCTGGGGCATCTGGGTGGCCGAAATCGTTTTTCTTCCCACGGGCCTGTAAACCCCTTGAGCTCCACCGGACCACCCTCCACCTCAATTGGGGAACCCACGCCCAGTCAATGTTTGGCTGCTAGCATCTGCCTCTATATTCGTAAGACTCTGACAGAGCCCCTCCAGAGACAACCATGATATGCTTCTTTTGGTATACACTTCTTGTTGTCCATAGTGGTGCCAGGGTTTGGTGACTGTTTATAGGATGAATCCCCAGGTTGGGCAGTCTCTGGGGGGCCTTTACTTCAGTCTCTGTTCCACACATTGTCTCCCTTATTGCTCCTGTATTTTGTTCCCTTTCTCAGAGGAACCAAAGCACCTTCACTTAAGTCCTCCTTCTTCTTGAGCTTCCTGTGCTGGGTGAATTGTAACTTGTTAATGTTGAGCTTTTGGACTAACATCTGCTTATTAGGGAGTGCATACAACATGCTTTCTTTTGTGATTGGCTTACCTCGTTCAGGATGACAATTTCTAGTTCCATCCATATGCATAATAATTTCATGAATTCATTGTTTTTAATAGCTGACTAGTACTCCATTGTGTATATATACCACAGTTTCTGTATATATTCCTCTCTGAAGGACATCTGGGTTCTTTCCAGCTTATAAATAAGGCAGCTATGAACATAGTGGAGCATGTGTCCTTATTACATGTAGGAGCATCTTCTGGATATATGTCCATGAGTGGTATAGCTGGGTCCTCAGGTAGTACTATGTCTAATTTTCTGAGGAATCGCCAAACTGATTTGCAGAGTAGTTTTACTAGCTTGCAATCCTACCAACAATGGAAAATTGTTCCTTTTCCCCCCACATCCTCTCAGGCATGTGCTATCCTCTGAGATTTTTATCATAACCATTCTGACTAGTGTGAGGTGGAATCTCAGTGTTGTTTTGATTTGCATTTCCCTGATAACTAAGAATGCTGAACATTTATTTAGGTGCTTTAGATCCTTTGAGTTTCCTCAGTTGAGAATTCCCTGTTTAGCTCTGTACCCCATTTTAAATAATGTACCCCATTTTTATTTGACTCTTTGGAGACTAACTTCTTTAGTTCTTTGTATACATTGGATATTAGGCCTCTAACGGATGTAGGGTTGGTAAAGATCTTTTCCCAATTTGTTGGTTGTCCTTTTGTCCTATTGACCATGTCCTTTGCCTTACAGAAGCTTTGCAGTTTTATTAGGTTCCATTTCTCGATTCTTTTTATTAGAGCATAAGTCATTGGTATTCTGTTCAGGAACATTTCCCATATGCCCATATGCTCTAAGATCAAGAATTGACAAATGAAACCTCATAAAATAGACAACAAAAGAAGGTCAAAAGGATTCAAATTGGAAAGGAAGAAGTCAAAGTACCACAACCCTATTCCCCCCTAAAAAGACATGAGGCGACTTCTGACTTCTGCCAAGGGAGGATTCTACTTCCTGATACTTTCTAGAGAAGTAGCAGGAGCAGAGCATTCGGTAAGGATCACCCCTCACCTCTAGAGCCCCAGAGCCGCTCTGGGACTCAATACCCAGCAATCTCCAGATCACCACTCCCCTCCTCCCCGTCACTGCCCTGTTCTGGGGTAGACCTGCCCCATTTCTGGCAGGAGGAGGATCCTACTTCCTGATACTTTCTAGAGAACTGGCAGGAGCAGGTCATTCAAGATCCAGCAGCAGTGGGACATTTGAGAACTAGCAGCCGGCAGGGCATTCGATCCATGCCAAGTCTGCCACAGGGAAGACCCCAACACCTGATACTTCCTGGAGAACCAGCTGTTTGCAGGGCATTGGAGAGAAAGGGAATCCCAGGAGTACAGAAACACAGGCCTGCAAAACAGAGAAGATAGAGAGAGAGCAAGACCAGCTAAAACCAGAGATAACAAGATGGCCAAAAGCAAATGCAAGATCATTACCAACAGAAACCAAGGCAACATGACACCATCAGAACCCAGTTCTCCCATAACAGCAAATCCTGGATACTCTACCACATCAGAAAAGCAAGAGCTAGATTTAAAATCACATCTCATATTGGTGATGGAGGACTTCAAGTAGGACATAAATAACTCACTTAAAGAAATACAGAAGAACATGGGTCAACAGGTAGAAGCCATTGAAGTGGAAACACAAAAATCCCTTAAAGAAATATAAGAGAATATGGATCAAAAGGTAGAAGCCCTTACAGAAGGAACACAAAAATCCCTTAAAGAAATATGGGAGTACATGGATCAACAGGAAGAAGCCCTTAAAGAAGCAATACAAAAATCCCATAGGGAATTATGGGAGAACATGGCTCAACATACAAAAGCCCTTAAAGAGGAAACACAAAAGTTCCTTAAAGAATTTCAGGAAAAAAACAAAAAAGTGAAGGAACTGAAAAAAGACTATCCAGGATCTAAAAATGGAAATAAAAACTATAAAGGAATATCAAAGTGAGACATCTCTGAAGATAGAAAACCTTGTAAAGAATTCAGGAGTCATAGATGCAAGCATCAACAACAGAATACAAGAGATAGAAGAAAGAATAGCTGATGCTGAAGATTCCATAGAAAACATTGACTCAACAGTCAAAGAAAATGCAAAGTGCGAAAAGCTTGTAACTCGAAACATCCAGGAAATACACTACAAAATGAGAAGACCAAAACTAAGGATTATAGGTATAGAAGTAAGTGAGGATTTAAATCTTAAAGGTCCAGTAAATGTCTTAAGCAAAATTATAGATGAAAACTTCCCTAATCTAAAGAAAGAGATGCCCATGAACATACAAGAAGCCTAAAGAACTCCAAACAGATTGGACCAGAGCAGAAATCCCTCCTGTCACATAATAATCAAAATACCAAATGCACTAAACAAAGAAAGAATATTAAAAGCAGTAAGAGAAAAAGGTCAAGTAACATATAAAGGCAGACCTATCTGAATTACACCAGACTTCTCACCAGAGACTATGAAAGCCAGAAGATCCTGGGGAGATGTCATACAGACACTAAGAGAAGAAAAATGTCAGGCCAGACTACTATACCTAGCAAAACTTTCAATTACAATAGATGGAGAAAACAAGACATTCCATAACAAAGCAAATTTACACAATATCTTTCCACAAATCCAGCTCTGCAAAGGATAATGGGTGGAAAATACCAACACAAGGCAGGAAACCACACCGTAGAAAAATCAATAAGGTAATCTTTCAACAAACCCAATAAAAGATAGCTTCACAACCAGAATTTCACCTTTAGCTAAGAAGATAACAGTAAGCAACAATCAATTTCCTTAATATCTCTTACTATTAATGATCTCCATTCTCCTATAAAAACACATAGACTAACAGAGTTGATATGTAAACAAGACTCGGTGCTTTGCTTCATACAAGAAACCCACCTCAGTGACAAAGACAGTCACTATTTAAGAGTCAAAGGATGGAAAACAATTTTCCAAGCAAATTGTCCCAAGAAACAAGCTGGAGTGGCCATTCTTATATCAGATAAAATTGACTTTCAACCAAAAGTTGTCAAAAAAGATAAGGAGGGACACTTGATACTGGTCAAAGGAAAAGTCTACCAACATGAACTCTCAATTCTGAACATCTATGCCCTGAAGGCATAAGGGCATCCACATTCATAAAAGAAATGCTAATAAAGCTCAAAGCACACATTGCACCCCATACAAAAATGGACAAATCATAGAATCTGAAGCTAAACAGAGATACAGTAAAACTAACTGAAGTTATGGACCAAATGGATCTAATGGATATTTATAGAACATTCCACCCTAAAGGAAAAGAATATACCTTCTTCTCAGCACCTCATGGTACCTTCTCCAAAACTGACCATTTAATTCTTTACAAAATGGGCCTCAACAGATACAGAAATATTGCAATTATTCCATGTACCTTATCAGATCACCACGGCATATGCCTAGTCTTAAACTCAAACAAAAACAATTGAAAACACACATACTCATGAACTTTGAATAATGTTCTTCTCAATGATAGCTTGATCAAGGAAGAAATAAAGAAAAAAATTAAAGACTTTTTAGAATTTAATGTAAATCATACCAAAATATATGGGAAATGAAAAGGAAGACATAACAACAGAAACTGTGGAAATTCAAAAAAAATCTTCAAAGAAGAGCTAATAATGATACTCTTCAAACTATTTCACAAAATAGAAACACAAGGAATACTATCCAACTCATTCTATGAAGCCATAATAATGCTTATACCTAAACCAAACAAAGACCAACCAATCTCTCTGAAGAACTTCAGACCAATCTCCCTCATGAGCATTGATGCAAAAATACTGAAAAAATCCTGGCAAACCAAATCCAAGAATGCATCAAAACTGTAATTCACCATGATCAAGTAGGCTTCATCCCAGGTATGCAAGGATGGTTCAATATACAGAATTCTGTCATGTAATCCACTATATAAGCAAACTAAACAAAAAAAAACCACAGTCATTTCATTAGATGCTGAAAAGGCTTTTGACAAAATCCAGCATCCCTTTATGATAAAAATCTTGGAGAGATCAGGAATCCAAGGCCCATACCTATACATAGTGAAAGCAATATACTGCAAACTGGTAGCCAACATCAAGTTAAATTGAGAGAAACTTGAAGCAATCCCACTAAAATCAGGGACCAGACAAGGCTGCCGACTCTCTCCCTATCTATTCAATACAGTACTTGAAGTCCTAGCCAGAGCAATGAGGCAACAAAAGGAGGTCAAAGGTATACAAATTGGAAAGAAAGAAGTCAAAATATCACTATTTGCAGATGATATAATAGTATACTTAAGGGACCCCAAGACTTCCACCAGAGAACTAAAGCTGATAAACACCTTCAGCAAAGTGGCTGAATATAAAATTAACTCAAGCAAATCAGGAGTCTTCTTCTACGCAAAGGATAAACAAGATGAGAAAGAAATTAGGGAAATGACACCCTTCACAATAGTCCCAAATAAAATTTCACACCTAGGTGTGATCCTAACAAAGCAAGTGAAAGATCTGTATGACAAGAACTTCAAGGCTCTGAAGAAAGAAATCAAAGAAGGTCTCAGAAGATGGGAAGATCTCCCATGTTCATGGACTGGCAGGGTCAACATAGTAAAAAATGGCCTTCTTGCCAAAAGCAATCTACAGATTCAATGCAGTCCCCATCAAAATCCCAATTTAATTCTTCATAGGTTTAGAAAGAGCAATTCTCAAATTCATCTGGAATAACAAAAAACCCAGGATATCAAAAACTATTCTCCACAACAAAAGATCTTCTGGGGGAATTACCATCCCTGACCTCAAGCTCTACTAGAGAGCAATAGTGATAAAAACTGTTTGGTATTGGTATGCAGACAGGCAGGAAGATCAATGGAATAGAATTGAAGAACCAGAAAAGAACTCACACATGTACACTCACTTGATATTTGGCAAAGGAGCTAAAAACATCCAGTGGAAAAAAGAGAGCATTTTTAACAAATGGTGCTGGATCAACTGGAGGTCTGCATGCAGAAAAATGCAAATTGACCCATTCTTATCTCCTTGTACAAAGCTCAAGTCCAAGTGGATCAAGGATCGACACATAAAACCAGACACACTGAAGCTTATAGAGGAGAAAGTGGGGATGAATCTTTTTTTTTTTTTTTTTTGATTTGGTTTTTTCGAGAAAGGGCTTCTCTGTATAGCTCTGGCTGTCCTGGAACTCACTCTGTATACCAGGCTGGCCTCAAACTCATAAATCTGCCTGCCCCTGCCTCTCCCAGAGTGCTGGGATTACAGGTGTGTGCCACCACCGCCTGGGGATGAATATATATATATTCTATATTCTTTGTTTATATTCCAAATGATTTGCCCTTTCCCCGTTCCCCCCTCCCCATATGTCCCATAAACCTTCTTCTCTCCACCCATTCTCCAATTAACTCTCTCCTTTTTCTCTGTCCTGATACTCCCCTTCAATGCTAGATCAAGCCTTTCCAGGATCAGGACCCTCTCCTTACTTCTTCATGGGAGTCATTTCTCATGCTAATTGTGCCTTGGGTATTCAGAGCTTCTGGGCTAATTAATATCCACTTATCAAAGATTGCATTCCATGTGTATTCTTTTGTGATTGGGTTACCTCACTAGGGATGATATTTTCCAGATCCAACCATTTGCCTAAAAATTTTGTGAATTCATTGTTTTTAATTGCTGAGTAGTACTCCATTGTGTAAATATGCCACATTTTCTGTATCCATTCTTCCACTGAGGGACATCTGGGTTCTTTCCAGCTTCTGGCTATTGTAAATAAGGCTGCTATGAACATTGTTGAGCCTGTGTTCTTATTGCATGCCAGGGAATCCTCTGAATATATGCCCAGGAATGGTATAGTGGGGTCCTCCTGAAGCATCATGCCCACTTTTCTGAGGAACCACCAGACTGATTTCCAGAGTGGTTGTACCAGCTTGCAATCCCACCAGGATTGTTCCTTTCTCCACATCCTGACCAACACCTGCTGTCTCTTGAGTTTTTAATCTTTGCCATTCTGACTGGTGTGAGGTGAAATCTCAGGGTTATTTTGATTTGCATTTCCCTAATGATTAATGATGTTGAACATTTCTTAAGGTACTTTTCAGCCATTCAAAATTCTTCAGGTGAAAATTCTTTGTTAGGGCTAGCTAACATAGCCCTAGGCTAACATTGCTTGGGTCTCAGCCTGCCAGGCTTTTGTTTGCACCCAGGCCCTGGGCAACTCTGCGAGCCATTTGTGTGCCAATCATGTCAGGGGATCCTTTACCCTGCAGACTTCCTGGCACTTGGAGGAGCTCTCCATCATCTTGGCTCCCAGATTCCAGAGAGATCTAACAGACAGCACAAGCTACACAGATATAGCCTGAGGCTAACATCACTTGAGTCTCAGCCTGTCAGGCTTTTGCCTGCTCCCAGGACCAGGGGAGCTCTGCAGGCCATCAGTGTGCCAACCCTCTCAGGGGTTCATTTGCCTGCCAAGACTACTATACCCAGCAAAACTCTCAATCACCATAGATGGAGAAACCAAGATATTTCATGACAAAAGCAAATTTATACAATACCTTTCCACAAATCCAGTCCTACAAAGGATAATAGGAGGAAAACTCCAATACAAGGAGGAAAACTACACCCTGGAAAAAAAAACAAGATAGTAACCTTCTTTCATCAAACCCAAAAGAAGATAACCACTCAAATATAAAAATAACATCAAAAATGACAGGAAGTAAATAATCACTATTCCTTAATATCTCTTAACATCAATGGACTCAATTCCCGAATACAAAGACATATACTAACAGACTGGATACATAAAAAGGACCCTACATTTTGCTGCATAAAGAAACATACCTCAGTGTCAAAGAAAAACACTACCTTAGGGTAAAAGGCTGGAAGACAATTTTACAAGCAAATGGTCTCAGGAAACAAGCAAGAGTAGCCATTCTAATATCAGATAAAATTGGCTTTCAACCTAAAGACATCAAAAGAGACACGGAAGGACACTTCTTGCTGGTTAAAGGAAAAATCCAGCAAGAAGAACTCTCAATTCTGAACATCTATGCTCCAAATGCAAGGGCACCCACATTCATAAAAGAAACTTTATTAAAGCTCAAAGCACACATTGCACCTAATACAATAATTGTGGGTGACTTCAACACTGCACTTTCCTCAATGGACCAATCAGGAAAACAGAAACTGGACAGGGACACAGTGAAACTAATTGAAGCTTTGGACCAATTAGATTTAACAGATATATATAGAACATTCTATCCTAAAGCAAAAGAATATACCTTTTTCTCAGCACCTCATGGTACCTTCTCCACAATCAATCATATATTTAGTCACAAGACAGACCTCAACAAATATAAGAAGATTGAACTAATCCCATGCCTCCTATCAGATCACTATGGAGTAAAAGTGGTATTCAATAGCAACAAAAACAACAGAAAACCCACATATACGTGGAAACTGAACAATACTCTACTCAACGATGCCTTGGTCAAGGAAAAAATAATGAAAGAAATCAATGACTTTTTAGAAATTAATGAAAATGAAGGCACAAAATACCCAAATTTATGGGGCACTGTGACAGTTATAATGTAAAAGACTCTCAAGTGGTGGTATTACAGAAATAGTACAAAATTCTTGTTTGAGAAATGCACCTGTTTATAAAGTGACTATACATGTCTGAGCAAAGGAAACTTTTTGTCATGGACATCATTCCAGTTTATAATCCTGTAAATACAAACCCATTAAGCTTCAAAATGCATTCATTCTTACTTTCTGCAGTTCCCCAAGTGTTTATCATTCTTTTGTATTAAAGAAATTTTTCCAAGCAGAGATTTTTCATCAAGGATATTAAGCCAATTCTCATATAAATCTGAAGAAAGTAATATTCCTTGTATATTTCAAATAAAATCATTTTTTTAAATGAAAAAACACAAGAAAATTAATGGCCAATGTACATTTTTAGGAAGTATTTGAGAAATGTTTGTTTAAAAATAGGAGTTTAGTCCAGTGCTTCTCAACTTGAGTGTCACAATCCTTTTGGTAGTCACATATCCTGCATATCAGATATTCTATACAATACAGATTATTATTGATAACAGTAGCAAAATATCACTTATGATATAACAGCAAGATGTTGTCATAGTTATAGATGATCACAACATGATGTAACCAGACTAGGAAGGAAGAAACCACTGGTTGGTACCCTATTTAATAAAGAGATTCCCAGCCTATCACCAACCAGAAACTTGGCTCAAAAATAGAAACTACAGACAGGAGTCTATGTGTTCTTACCTAAGTCTAGAATCAAAAATGCATCGTTCTGGCTATAGAATCAGTGAAATAACCCTACTTTCTGTTCCAATTGCCTTTCTTGGCTTCCAGTTCACATTACTACCTGCAATCAGACATTTGCACTTCAATTCACAGGCTGAAGCTCTGTCTGCCTCAAAGGAGGCCAGCTCCTCTGTGGGACATCCAGACTGGAGCCTATCATAACTGCTGTCTGAGAGGCTTGACCCACCAGCTGAGTAAAATAGATAAAGAAACCAACAGCCAAACATGGGATAAAGCAATGGAACACATATGGAAGAGTTGTGAAAAGGATTCATGGCCCTGGTGGAGATATGGACTCAACTAAAAGACCAACAGGGTCAACTAACCTGGACAACTGGAAGCTATCAAGGATTGACCACCAACCAAAAAGTATACAGAAGCTGCATCAGGACATATGGCACATATGTAGGAAATGTGCAACTCATTCTCCATGTGAGCCCCCCAAAATGTGAAACAGGGGCTATTCTTAAAATTTTTGACAGTTTATGAAAGCCCCTCACTAACTGGCCTCAGGAGGAGAAGATGTGCCAGGGTGACAGCCTAAACCAGGGGACCAAATCCTGCTTAGAGGGGAAGGGAAGAGACACTGTGAAGGATGAAGAAGTAGGGGGCAGCATTCAAGATGTTAAATAAGTAAAATAAATAAATAAACAAGTTAATACATAAATAGGTAATAATACCAATAATAACATAAGAAAAGAAAAAATGAAAGATAAATATAAAAAGCAAACAAAATAAATAAAAAAATCCTAAGTGCACTTCCTGAAAATAAGCAACCATTAAAACATGGCAGGGCCAGAAAATACCTCATTCTCGCCGTATAATTAGGTCAATGTGTTGTTTCAGTTCACAGAGTGTGAAGTTATAATATACATGTACACTACTGCCTAGAGTCCCACCTGGAATTTGGTGAACTTTTTTATTGAACACACTGCTTTCCATGTAAGAAGGTCTCACAGTTTCACTTCCATTCCTGAAAATGTGGGAATACTCACCTATTTAAATTAATTGTAAGCAGCAGCTGTTTGAGGACAGAAAAGTGTCCTTATTCATGAAATACCACAATTAATGTTCATGTTGTACCAAGGATAGAAAATCAGACAAATGGAAGATTCCCAGGTGTTTCTGTACCTTTAAAGTGCTGTGAATACAGATGGCCATCTCCAGTTACTGATCTTCACTTTCTTCCCAATGATGTGGTCCCAGGATTCTTGCAATGAGAGCCAGACACACTTGGCAAGCTTGAGTGCCAAGGAGGGATCATTCCTTAACATTGCCTAATGTTATTGACCATGACTATGCTCACAGCGTTATCTTTTCTCTTGAAGATATCTTTTCTCTTGATGTCATGTCTAAGGCCATAGCTCCACCGTCTACTGAGAGGCAAACTCAGACCATTGCCCAAATAAAAATAAAACAATGATATTTGCTCCAGAGTTACTTCTGCTCTTTGGTAAATTAAGCGTGGTAGACGATTTACAAGTAGATAGACTCATTCTTCATTATTTGACATGGGGTTAAAATGGCAATATCTGACAAATGTGAAAATGCTACTTTATTTTTGGTAATGAAAGAAAACTATTTCATGTTGTCTACTAGACAGAAGGCAACATCCAATTCTCTCATAACCTATTATAAGTCCGTGGTGGACTAGCTATTTGTACTATTGTTTTATGAGGTATAATTTTTTTGTTACATATAATTTAAGACATGTATTTTGTAAAACACAGTTCTACCATGATTACTTATTCTGCTATTAATTCACATGGTACATTCGTAGAGGTAAAATCAGTGGGAACATTTGTAATGCCAAAACAAGGCACTTCTGATACATAAGGAAGTCAAATTCCAACAGAAGGTCTTCCTGTGTCTTCCTGATGAATCTTTGAGCTTCTCAGACTTTTACCTAACATTTCTCTTATCCAGAGGTCATGGGTCCATAGTTCAAAGTAACTGTCATCATCTAGTAATCTCAAGGACAGAAAGCACATATTCATCTCTAGAGTGATGCTGAATGTTGGTGATATGAAATACCTCCTTACCTTTAAAACTGAAGCTACTGTGAGCACAGATTCTTCATTCCTGTTAGTCTGTTCTTCAGTGTAAATCTTATCCTTCACGTACCAGTGTGATTTTTCTGATAAGAATTGGAATATTTGATCTGAATTTTAGACTCTTCCCGTAATTATGGGTAACATATCCTGTGTGGAATAAGGTCAAGCTTCTATTATTACAGATCCAAACAGCTGAAACCCAAATATTTCTTTGAAGGTAAACCAGAGCCATGGCAATTATAGATGCATAGCTACAACAGAAAGGAATGAAGAAGACATCGAACTTTTTACTTCTTGCCTTTCAAATACCTTTTATTCACTACTCAATTTTTCCAAATTTGAAACATCAAGGTTTCTTGGAATTAGATAATCCTCAAGATTGAACCAAACCTCTATTCACCAAAGAATTTTTGGTGAATGGTGCTCTCTTTTTCTTTTCTTCTTCACATGTCTTTCTCAAACCTGCCATTCCAAGATACTATTGGGATAGGTCTCTTTCAGAGATCAAATCATTATTTTACTTCCTGTTTGTCATAGCCTCTGTTATGAATCCTAATACTGTGTTCTTAAGAAAGCTTCCTTCTTTTTACTATCATACTGACACTTTCCTTCATCTGGGACTTCTTATTTTCCAATATCTATTAGCTTCAGAGTGTCTGGCTTTATGTGTAGGTCCTTGATCCGTTTGGAGTTGAGCTTAGTACAAGGAGACAAGCATGGATCAATTCGCATTCTTCTGCATGCTGACTTCCAGTTGAACCAGCACCATTTGTTGAAAAGGCTATCTTTTTTCCATTGGATGTTTTCAGCCCCTTTGTCGAGGATCAAGTGGCCATAGGTGTGTGGGTTCATTTTTGGATCTTCAATCCTGTTTCATTGATCTGCCTGCCAGTCACTGTACCAATACCATGCAGTTTTTAACACTTTTGCTCGGTAGTATTGCTTGAGGTCAGGGATACTGATTATCCCAGAATTTCTTTTGTTGTTGAGAATAGTTTTAGCTTTCCTGGTTTTTTTTGTTATTCCAGATGAATTTGAGAATTGCTCTTTCTAACTCTATGAAGAATTGAGTTGGAATTTTGATGGGTATTGAGTTGAATCTGTATTTTGCTTTGGGCAAAATGGCCATTTTAACTATATTAATCCTGCCGATCCATGAGCATGGGAGGTTTTTCCATTTTATGAGGTCTTCTTCCATTTCCTTCTTCAGAGTCTTGAAATTCTTGTCATACAGGTCTTTCACATGTTTGGTAAGAGTCACCGCAAGGTACTTTATACTGTTTGTGGCTATTGTGAAGGGTGTCATTTCCCTAATTTCTTTCTCAGCCTGCTTATCCTTTGAGTATAGGAAGGCTACTGATTTGCTTGAGTTGATTTTATAACCTGCCACTTTAATGAAGTTGTTTATCAGCTGTAGGAGTTCTCTAGTGGAGTTTTTGGGTCACTTAGGTAGACTATCCTATCATCTGCAAATAATGATAGTTTGACTTCTGCCTTTCCAATTTGTATCCCTTTGACCTCCTTATGTTGTCTAATTGCCCAAGCTAGTACCTCAAGTACAATATTGAAAAGATAAAGAAAAAGGGGGCAGCCCTGTCTAGTCCCTGATTTTAGTGGGATTGCTTCAAGTTTCTCTCCATTTAGTTTGATGGTGGCTACCGGTTTGCTGTATATTGCTTTTACTATGTTTAAGTATGGGCCTTGAATTCCTGTTCTTTCCAAGACTTTAAGCATGAAAGGATGCTGAATTTTGTCAAATGCTTTTTCAGGATCCAATGAAATGAACATGTGGTTTTTTTTCTTTGAGTATGTTTATGTAGTGGATTGCATTGATGGATTTTTGTATATTGAACTAACCCTGCATCCCTGTGATAAAACCTACTTGATCGTGGTGGATGATCGTTTTGATGTGCTCTTGGATTCAGTTGGCAAGAATTTTATTGAGTATTTTTGCATTGATGTTCATAAGGGAAATTGGGCTGAAGTTCTCTTTCTTTGTTGGATCTTTGTGTGGTTTTGATATCAGCATAATTGTGGCTTCGTAGAAGGAATTGGGTAGTGTTCCTTCTGTTTCTATTTTGTGGAATAGCTTGAAGAGTATTGGTGTTAAGTCTTCTTTGAAGGTCTGATAGAATTCTGCACTGAAACCATCTGGTCCTTTGCTTTTTTTTGGTTGGAAGACTTTTTATGACCCCTTCTATTTCTTTAGGGGTTATGGGACTGTTTAGATGATCTATTTTGGTTCTGATTTAATTTTGGTATTTAGTATCTGTCTAGGAAATTGTCCGTTTCCTCCAGATTCTCCAGTTGTGTTGAGTATAGTGTTTTGTAGTAGGATCTGATGATTTTTTGGATTTCCTCAGTTTCTGTTGTTATATCCCCCTTTTCATTTCTAATTTTGTTGATTTGGATACTTTCTCTGTGCCCTTTGGTCAGTCTGGCTAAGGGTTTATCTATCTTGTTGATTTTCTCAAAGAACCAGCTCCTGGATTCATTGATTCTTTGTATGGTTCTCTTTGTTTCCACTTGATTGATTTCAGCCCTGAGTTTGATGATTTCCTGTCTTCTACTCCTCCTGGGCGAATTGGCTTCTTTTTGTTCCAGGGCTTTCAGGTGTGTCATTAAGCTGCTAGTGTATGCTCTCTCCATTTTCTTTTTGGAGGCACTCAGGGCTATGTGTTTTCCTCTTAGCACTGCTTTCATTGTGTCCCAAAGGTTTGTGTATATTGTGCCTTCAATTTCATTAAATTTGTAAAAAGTCTCTGATTTCTTTCTTTATTTCTTCTTTGGCCAAGGTGCCATTTAGTAGAGTACAGCCTCCATGCGTATGTGGGCTTTCTTTTTTTTTTTTTTATACGATATAATTTTTTATTTACATTTCAAATGATTTCCACTTTTCTAGCCCCCCACTCCCTGAAAGTCCCGTAAGCACCCTTCTCTTCCCCTGTCCTCCCACCCACCCCTTCCCACTTCCCCGTTCTGGTTTTGCCGAATATTGCTTCACTGAGTCTTTCCAGAACAAGGGGCCACTCCTCCTTTCTTCTTGTACCTCTTTTGATTTGTGGATTATGTTTTGGGTATTCCAGTTTTCTAGGTTAATATCCACTTATTAGTGAGTGCATACCATGATTCACCTTTTGAGTCAGGGTTACCTCACATAGTATGATGTTCTCTAGCTCCATCCATTTGCCTAAGAATTTCATGAATTCATTGTTTCTAATGGCTGAATAGTACTCCATTGTGTAGATATACCACATTTTTTGCATCCACTCTTCTGTTGAGGGATACCTGGATTCTTTCCAGCATCTGGCAATTATAAATAGGGCTGCTATGAACATAGTAGAGCATGTATCCTTATTACATGGTGGGGAATCCTCTGGGTATATGCCCAGGAGTGGTATAGCAGGATCTTCTGGAAGTGAGGTGCCCAGTTTTCAGAGGAACTACCAGACTGATTTCCAGAGTGGTTGTACCAATTTGCAACCCCACCAGCAGTGGAGGAGTGTTCCTCTTTCTCCACACCCTCTCCAACACCTGCTCTCTCCTGAATTTTTAATCTTAGCCATTCTGACTGGTGTAAGATGAAATCTCAGGGTTGTTTTGATTTGCATTCTCCTAATGAATAATGAAGTTGAGCATTTTTTAAGATGCTTCTCTGCCATCCGAAGTTCTTCAGGT
Organism: Apodemus sylvaticus; assembly: GCF_947179515.1. NCBI lineage: Eukaryota > Metazoa > Chordata > Mammalia > Rodentia > Muridae > Apodemus > Apodemus sylvaticus. Next base: position 149,678,673 of record NC_067475.1, read on the forward strand.
GAGAATTCTTTGTTTAACTCTGTACCCCATTTTTTTTCTATTTTTTTTATTCGATATAATTTATTTACATTTCAAATGATTTCCCCTTTTCTAGCCCCCCAACTCCCCGAAAGTCCCATAAGCCCCCTTCTCTTCCCCTGTCCTCCCATCCACCCCTTCCCACTTCCCCGTTCTGGTTTTGCTGATTACTGTTTCACTGAGTCTTTCCAGAACCAGGGGCCACTCCTCCTTTCTTCTTGTACCTCATTTGATGTGTGGATTATGTTTTGCGTATTCCAGTTTTCTAGGTTAATATCCACTTATTAGTGAGTGCATACCATGATTCACCTTTTGAGTCTGGGTTACCTCACTTAGTATGATGTTCTCTAGCTCCATCCATTTGCCTAAGAATTTCATGAATTCATTGTTTCTAATGGCTGAATAGTACTCCATTGTGTAGATATACCACATTTTTTGCATCCACTCTTCTGTTGAGGGATACCTGGGTTCTTTCCAGCATCTGGCAATTATAAATAGGGCTGCTATGAACATAGTAGAACATGTATCCTTATTACATGGTGGGGAGTCTTCTGGGTATATGCCCAGGAGTGGTATAGCAGGATCTTCTGGAAGTGAGGTGCCCAGTTTTCGGAGGAACCGCCAGACTGATTTCCAGAGTGGTTGTACCAATTTGCAACCCCACCAGCAGTGGAGGAGTGTTCCTCTTTCTCCACACCCTCTCCAACACCTGCTGTCTCCTGAATTTTTAATCTTAGCCATTCTGACTGGTGTAAGATGAAATCTTAGGGTTGTTTTGATTTACATTTCCCTAATGACTAATGAAGTTGAGCATTTTTTAAGATGCGTCTCCGCCATCCGAAGTTCTTCAGGTGAGAATTCTTTGTTTAACTCTGTACCCCATTTTTTAATAGGGTTGTTTGGTTTTCTGGAGTCTAACTTCTTGAGTTCTTTATATATATTGGATATTAGCCCTCTATCTGATGTAGGATTGGTGAAGATCTTTTCCCAATTTGTTGGTTGCCGATTTGTCCTCTTGTTGGTGTCCTTTGCCTTATAGAAACTTTGTAATTTTATGAGGTCCCATTTGTCAATTCTTGCTCTTAGAGCATACGCTATTGGTGTTCTGTTCAGAAACTTTCTCCCTGTACCGATGTCCTCAGGGGTCTTCCCCAGTTTCTTTTCTATTAGCTTCAGAGTGTCTGGCTTTATGTGGAGGTCCTTGATCCATTTGGATTTGAGCTTAGTACAAGGAGACAAGGATGGATCAATTCGCATTCTTCTGCATGCTGACCTCCAGTTGAACCAGCACCATTTGTTGAAAAGGCTATCTTTTTTCCATTGGATGTTTTCAGCCTCTTTGTCAAGGATCAAGTGGCCATAGGTGTGTGGGTTCATTTCTGGATCTTCAATCCTGTTCCATTGATCCTCCTGTCTGTCACTGTACCAATACCATGCAGTTTTTAACACTATTGCTCTGTAGTATTGCTTGAGGTCAGGGATACTGATTCCCCCAGATTTTCTTTTGTTGCTGAGAATAGTTTTAGCTATCCTGGGTTTTTTGTTGTTCCAGATGAATTTGATAATTGCTCTTTCTAACTCTGTGAAGAATTGAGTTGGGATTTTGATGGGTATTGCATTGAATCTGTATAGTGCTTTAGGCAGAATGGCCATTTTAACTATATTGATTCTACTGATCCATGAGCATGGGAGGTTTTCCCATTTTTTGAGGTCTTCTTCCATTTCCATCTTCAGCGTCTTGAAGTTCTTGTCATACAGATCTTTCACATGTTTGGTAAGAGTCACCCCAAGATACTTTATACTGTTTGAGGCTATTGTGAAGGGGGTCATTTCCCTAATTTCGTTCTCAGCCTGCTTATCCTTTGAGTATAGGAAGGCCACTGATTTGCTTGAGTTGATTTTATAACCTGCCACTTTGCTGAAGTTGTTTATCAGCTGTAGGAGCTCTCTAGTGGAGTTCTTTGGGTCACTTAGGTAGACGATCATGTCGTCTGCAAATAATGATAGTTTGACTTCTTCCTTTCCAATTTGTATCCCTTTGACCTCCTTATGTTGTCGAATTGCCCGAGCTAGTACCTCAAGTACAATATTGAAAAGATAAGGAGAAAGGGGGCAGCCTTGTCTGGTCCCTGATTTCAGTGGGATTGCTTCAAGTTTCTATCCATTTAGTTTGATGCTGGCTACCGGTTTGCTGTATATTGCTTTTACTATGTTTAGGTATGGGCCTTGAATTCCTGTTCTCTCCAAGACTTTAAGCATGAAGGGATGCTGAATTTTGTCAAATGCTTTTTCAGCATCCAATGAAATGACCATGTGGTTTTGTTCTTTGAGTTTGTTTATGTAGTGGATTGTATTGATGGATTTCCGTATATTGAACCAACCCTGCATTCCCGGGAAAAAGCCTACTTGATCATGGTGGATGATTGTTTTGATGTGTTCTTGGATTCGGTTGCCAAGAATTTTATTGAGTATTTTTGCATCGATGTTCATAAGGGAAATTGGTCTGAAGTTCTCTTTCTTTGTTGGATCTTTTTGTGGCTTTGGTATCAGCGTAATTGTGGCTTCGTAGAAGGATTTGGGTAGTGTTCCTTCTGTTTCTATTTTGTGGAATAGTTTGAAGAGTATTGGTGTTAACTCTTCTTTGAAGGTCTGGTAGAATTCTGCACTGAAGCCATCTGGTCCTGTGCTTTTTTTGGTTGGAAGACTTTCTATGACTCCTTCTATTTCTTTAGGAATTATGGGACTGTTTAGATGGTCTAGTTGGTCCTGATTTAATTTTGGTATTTGGTATCTGTCAAGGAAATTGTCCATTTCCTCCAGATTCTCCAGTTGTGTTGAGTACAGGCTCTTGTAGTAGGATCTGATGATTTTTTGGATTTCCTCAGTTTCCGTTGTTATATCTCCCTTTTCATTTCTAAGTTTGTTAATTTGGATACTTTCTCTGTGCCCTTTGGTCAGTCTGGCTAAGGGTTTATCTATTTTGTTGATTTTCTCAAAGAACCAGCTCCTGGTTTTGTTGATTTTTTGTATGGTTCTCTTTGTTTCTACTTGATTGATTTCAGCCCTGAGTTTGATGATTTCCTGCCTTCTACTCCTCCTGGGTGAAATAGCTTCTTTTTGTTCTAGGGCTTTCAGGTGTGTCATTAAGCTGGTAATGTATGCTCTCTCCATTTTCTTTTTGGAGGCACTCAGGGCTATGAGTTTTCCTCTTAGCACTGCTTTCATTGTGTCCCATGGATTTGGGTATGTGGTGTTTTCATTTTCATTGTGTTCTAAAAAGTCTTTAATTTCTTTCTTTATTTCTTCCTTGACCAAGGTATCATTGAGTAGAGTATTGTTCAGTTTCCACGTGTATGTGGGTTTTCTGTTGTTTCTGTTGCTATTGAAGACCACTTTTACTCCATAGTGATCAGATAGGAGGCATGGGATTAGTTCTATCTTCTTATATTTGTTGACGTCTGTCTTGTGACCAATTATATGGTCGATTTTGGAGAAGGTACCATGAGGTGCTGAGAAAAAGGTATATTCTTTTGTTTTAGGATAGAATGTTCTATATATATCTGTTAAATCTAATTGGTCCAAAGCTTCAATTAGTTTCATTGTGTCCCTGTTTAGTTTCTGTTTTCCTGATCGGTCCATTGAGGAAAGTGCAGTGTTGAAGTCACCCACAATTATTGTGTTAGGTGCAATGTGTGCTTTTAGTTTTAATAAAGTTTCTTTTACGAAAGAGGGTGCCCTTGCATTTGGGGCATAGATGTTCAGGATTGACAGTTCTTCTTTTTGTATTTTTCCTTTGACCAGCAAGAAGTGTCCCTCAGGGTCTCTTTTGATGACTTTGGGTTGAAAGTCAGTTTTATCTGATATTAAAATGGCTACTCCAGCTTGTTTCCTGAGACCATTTGCTTGTAAAATTGTCTTCCAGCCTTTTACTCTAAGGTAGTGTTTGTCTTTGACCCTGAGGTGTGTTTCCTGTAAGCAGCAAAATGTAGGGTCCTGTTTACGTATCCATTCAGTTAGTCTGTGTCTTTTTATTGGGGCATTAAGTCCATTGATGTTAAGAGATATTAAGGAATAGTGATTGTTACTTCCTATCATTTTTGATAATACTTCCTATTATTTTTTAAATTTGAATGCTTAACTTCTTTTGGGTTTGATGAAAGGTTACTATCTTGCTTTTTCCAGGGTGAAGTTTCCCTCCTTGTATTGGTGTTGTCCTCCTATTATCCTTTTTAGGGCCGGGTTTGTGGATAGATATTGGGTAAACTTGGTTTTGTCATGAAATATCTTAGTTTCTCCATCTATGGTGATTGAGAGTTTTGCTGGATATAGTAGTTTTGGTTGGCATTTGTGTTCTCTTAGAGTCTGCATGAGATCTGCCCAGGACCTTCTAGCCTTCATAGTCTCTGGTGAAAAGTCTGCTGTGATTCTGATAGGTCTTCCTTTATATGTTACTTGGCCCTTTTCTCTTACTGCCTTTAGTATTCTTTCTTTGTTTAGAACATTTAGTGTTTTGATTATTATGTGACGGGAAGTATTTCTGTTCTGGTCCAGTCTGTTTGGAGTTATGTAGGCTTCTTGTATATTCATGGGCATCTCTGTCTTTAGGTTAGGGAAGTTTTCTTCCATAATTTTATTGAAGATATTTGCTGGCCCTTTAAGTTGTAAATCTTCACTCTCATCTATGCCTATAATCCTTAGGTTTGGTCTTCTCATTGTGTCCTGGATTTCCTGGATATTTTGGGTTACAAGCTTTTTGCATTTTGCATTTTCTTTAACTGTTGAGTCCATGGTTTCTATGGAATCTTCAGCATCTGAGATTCTTTCTTCTATCTCTTGTATTCTGTCGTTGATATTTGCATCTCTGTCCCCTGATTTCTTCCCAAGGCTTTCTATCTCCAAAGTTGTCTCTCTTTGAGTTTTCTTAGTTGTTTCTACTTCTGATTTTAGATCCTGGATGGTTTTGCTTAGCTCCTTCACTTGCATGTTTGTGTTTTCCTGTAATTCTTTAAGAGATTTTTGTGTTTCCTCTTTCATGAGCTCAGCCTGTTGACCAAAGTTCTCCTGTATTTCTTTAAGAGATTTTTGTGTTTCGTCTTTCATGACCTCAGCCTGTTGACCAAAGTTCTCCTGTATTTCTTTAAGTGTTTTTTGCATTTCCTCCTTGTTTGCTTTTGTATTCTCCTGGATTTCTTTCAATGATTTTTGTGTTTCCCTTGCAAGGGCTTCTAAATTTTGATCCATTTTCTCCTGAATTTCTTTAAGTATGTCCTTCATGTGTTCCTGTACCAGCATCATGACCAGTGATTTTAAATCCAAATCTTGTTTTACTGGTGTGATGGGGTATCCAGGACATGTTGGTAGAGGAGAATTGGGTTCAGATGTTGCCATATTGCCTTGATTTCTGTTAGTGACGTTCCTGCGTTTGCCTTTTGCCATCTAGTTCTCACTGGTGTTAGTTTGTCTTGTCAGTGCTGGACTCACCAGTGCAAGCTGCCCCTTCCCAGTTGGCCTCTGGTACACAGCTTACCTCCTGCACTGCTTGTAGACAGGGTGCTGCTGCCCAGGCTGTTCAGATCCCAAAGCAGGCACCCGAAGGCTCCCGCTGGGGCCCGCTGGATTCACTGGAGCACACTGACTTCTCCCAGCTGGCCGCCTGGAAGCCCAGCTAGCCACTTGCAGGACTTGGAGATGTGGTGCTGCCGCCCAGGTTGATCTGGGCAGCAGAACTCCCAACCGGGTTGGTGCACACAAGGCTAGCCTAGCTACTCAGGCCCTGAGTCTAGGCAAAAGCCTGGCAGGCCAATGTCGGTGCAAAGTTCCCCTCAGCTGTGGGTGTTAATTGGGTGTGTCAGGTGGCTAGGATGGTGGCGTGCGCGAGTTCCCTGAGAGTGCTGGGAGAGTCTGCTGGGCTAACAACCTCCTGGCTGGGTCAGCACACAGATGGCCCAACGAGCAGCCCAGGGCCTGGGGGCAGTCCAGGGCCTGACTGTCTGAGACCCCTGCTATGTCCGCCTTGGGCTATGCCTGTTAGCTGGTTTGGTTTTGCCTGCTAGGTCTCTCTGGCTTCCCGTAGGCAAAATGGCGGTGGTGCGCAAACTGGCCTGGATAAACAACCTCCTGGCCGGGTCGGCACACAGATGGCCCACCGAGCAGCCCAGGGCCTGGGGGCAGTCCAGGGCCTGACCGTCTGAGACCCCTGCTTTGTCCGCCTTGGGCTATGCCTGTTAGCTGGTTTGGTTTTGTCTGCTAGTCTCTCTGGCTTCCCGTAGGCAAAATGGCAGCAGTGCGCGCTGGCCCGGGCAAACAAGCTCCTGGCTGTGTCGGCACACAGATGGCCCACCGAGCAGCCCAGGACCTGGGGGCAGTCCAGGGCCTGACCGTCTGAGACCTCTGCTATGTCCACCTCGGGCTATGCCTGTTAGCCGGTTTGGTTTTGCCTGCTAGGTCTCCCTGGCTTCCCTTAGGCAAAATGGTGGTGGTGCGCTCGCCGGCCCGGGAGGAAAAAAACCTCCTGGCTGGGTTTGCACCCCGGTGGACCCCCGATCAGCCCAGGGCCTGGGTGCAGGCCAACGCCCGTCGGGCTTAGACCCCCGCGATGTTGGTCTCGGGTTATATTTGCGTACCTCAGTCTGATTTCTCTGGCGACCGAGAACCAATATGGAGCCCTCGTAACTGACTGGCGGGAGGCAGAGTTCTGATGTGGCTTCTGTGTGGTGAAAGGCACCTTAAATCCGCCGCTGCTTGCAGCCTGGCTGGCCAGCGATGGCCAGTGGTCATGGGTGCCGGGTCTGCCTGGACCCTGTCCGCTTAGTTCTACTGCTGATGGCCCTTCCTCTGGACCAGCCACTGCTGCTGCTGCTGCTGCTGCCGCCGCTCCCGCCGCCTGTACCCCATTTTTTAATAGGGTTGTTTGGTTTTCTGGAGTCTAACTTCTTGAGTTCTTTGTATATATTGGATATTAGCCCTCTATCTGATGTAGGATTGGTGAAGATCTTTTCCCAATTTGTTCGTTGCAGATTTGTCCTCTTGATGGTGTTCTTTGCCTTACAGAAACTTTGTAATTTTATGAGGTCCCATTTGTCAATTCTTGCTCTTAGAGCATACGCTACTGGTGTTCTGTTCAGAAACTTTCTCCCTGTACCGATGTCCTCAAGGGTCTTCCCCAGTTTCTTTTCTATTAGCTTCAGAGTGTCTGGCTTTATGTGGAGGTCCTTGATCCATTTGGATTTGAGCTTAGTACAAGGAGACAAGGATGGATCAATTCGCATTCTTCTGCATGCTGACCTCCAGTTGAACCAGCACCATTTGTTGAAAAGGCTATCTTTTTTCCATTGGATGTTTTCAGCCTCTTTGTCAAGGATCAAGTGGCCATAGGTGTGTGGGTTCATTTCTGGATCTTCAATCCTGTTCCATTGATCCTCCTGCCTGTCACTGTACCAATACCATGCAGTTTTTCACACTATTGCTCTGTAGTATTGCTTGAGGTCAGAGATACTGATTCCCCCAGAATTTCTTTTGTTGCTGAGAATAGTTTTAGCTATCCTGGGTTTTTTGTTGTTCCAGATGAATTTGATAATTGCTCTTTCTAACTCTGTGAAGAATTGAGTTGGGATTTTGATGGGTATTGCATTGAATCTGTATATTGCTTTTGGCAAAATGGCCATTTTAACTATATTGATTCTACCGATCCATGAGCATGGGAGGTTTTCCCATTTTTTTGAGGTCTTCTTCCATTTCCTTCTTCAGAGTCTTGAAGTTCTTGTCATACAGATCTTTCACTTGTTTGGTAAGAGTCACCCCAAGATACTTTATACTGTTTGTGGCTATTGTGAAGGGGGTCATTTCCCTAATTTCTTTCTCAGCCTGCTTATCCTTTGAGTATAGGAAGGCTACTGATTTGCTTGAGTTGATTTTATAACCTGCCACTTTGCTGAAGTTGTTTATCAGCTGTAGGAGCTCTCTATTGGAGTTTTTTGGGTCACTTAGGTAGACTATCCTATCATCTGCAAATAATGATAGTTTGACTTCTTCCTTTCCATTTTGTATCCCTTTGACCTCCTTATGTTGTCGAATTGCCCAAGCTAGTACCTCAAGTACAATATTGAAAAGATAAGGAGAAAGGGGGCAGCCTTGTCTGGTCCCTGATTTCAGTGGGATTGCTTCAAGTTTCTCTCCATTTAGTTTGATGCTGGCTACCGGTTTGCTGTATATTGCTTTTACTATGTTTAGGTATGGGCCTTGAATTCCTGTTCTCCCCCAGACTTTAAGCATAAAAGGATGCTGAATTTTGTCAAATGCTTTTTCAGCATCCAATGAAATGACCATATGGTTTCTTTCTTTGAGTTTGTTTATGTAGTGGATTGCATTGATGGATTTCTGTATATTGAACCAACCCTGCATTCCCGGGATAAAGCCTACTTGATCATGGTGGATGATCGTTTTGATGTGTTCTTGGATTCAGTTGGCAAGAATTTTATTGAGTATTTTTGCATCAATGTTCATAAGAGAAATTGGTCTGAAGTTCTCTTTCTTTGTTGGATCTTTGTGTGGTTTTGATATCAGCGAAATTGTGACTTCATAGAAGGAATTGGGTAGTGTTCCTTCTGTTTCTATTTTGTGGAATAGTTTGAAGAGTATTGGTGTTAACTCTTCTTTGAAGGTCTGATAGAATTCTGCACTGAAACCATCTGGTCCTGTGCTTTTTTTGGTTGGAAGACTTTCTATGATTCCTTCTATTTCTTTAGGCATTATGGGACTGTTTAGATGGTCTAGTTGGTCCTGATTTAATTTTGGTATTTGGTATCTGTCAAGGAAATTGTCCATTTCCTCCAGATTCTCCAGTTGTGTTGAGTACAGGCTCTTGTAGTAGGATCTGATGATTTTTTGGATTTCCTCAGTTTCCTTTGTTATATCTCCCTTTTCATTTCTAAGTTTGTTAATTTGGATACTTTTCTGTGCCCTTTGGTCAGTCTGGCTAAGGGTTTATCTATCTTGTTGATTTTTCTCAAAGAACCAGCTCCTGGTTTTGTTGATTCTTTGTATGGTTCTCTTTGTTTCTACTTGATTGATTTCAGCCCTGAGTTTGATGATTTCCTGCCTTCTACTCCTCCTGGGTGAAATAGCTTCTTTTTGTTCCAGGGCTTTCAGGTGTGTCATTGAGCTGGTAATGTATGCTCTCTCCATTTTCTTTTTGGAGGCACCCAGGGCTATGAGTTTTCCTCTTAGCACTGCTTTCATTGTGTCCCATAGATTTGGGTATGTTGTGTTTTCATTTTCATTGTGTTCTAAAAAGTCTTTAATTTCTTTCTTTATTTCTTCCTTGACCAAGGTATCATTGAGTAGAATATTGTTCAGTTTCCACATGTATGTGGGTTTTCTGTTGTTTTTGTTGCTATTGAAGACCACTTTTACTCCATAGTGATCTGATAGGAGGCATGGGATTATTTCGATCTTCTTATATTTGTTGAGGTCTGTCTTATGACCAATTATATGGTCGATTTTGGAGAAGGTACCATGAGGTGCTGAGAAAAAGGTATATTCTTTTGCTTTAGGATAGAATGTTCTATATATATCTGTTAAATCTAATTGGTCCAAAGCTTCAATTAGTTTCCTTGTGTCCCTGTTTAGTTTCTGTTTTCCTGATCGGTCCACTGAGGAAAGTGCAGTGTTGAAGTCACCCACAATTATTGTGTTAGGTGCAATGTGTGCTTTGAGTTTTAATAAAGTTTCTTTTACGAAAGAGGGTGCCCTTGCATTTGGGGCATAGATGTTCAGGATTGAGAGTTCTTCTTGTTGTATTTTTCCTTTGGCCAGCAGGAAGTGTCCCTCAGAGTCTCTTTTGATGACTTTGGGTTGAAAGTCAATTTTATCTGATATTAAAATGGCTACTCCAGCTTGTTTCCTGTGACCATTTGCTTGTAAAATTGTCTTCTAGCCTTTTACTCTAAGGTAGTATTTGTCTTTGACCCTGAGGTGTGTTTCCTGTAAGCAGCAAAATGTAGGGTCCTGTTTACGTATTCAGTCAGTTAGTCTGTGTCTTTTTATTGGGACATTAAGTCCATTGATGTTAAGAGATATTAAGGAATAGTGATTGTTACTTCCTATCATTTTTGACGTTATTTTTTAAATTTGATTGCTTAACTTCTTTTGGGTTTGATGAAAGAAGGTTACTATCTTGTTTTTTCCAGGGTGAAGTTTCCCTCCTTGTATTGGTGTTTTCCTCCTATTATCCTTTGTAGGGCTGGGTTTGTGGATAGATATTGAGTAAACTTGGTTTTGTCATGAAATATCTTAGTTTCTTCATCTACGGTGATTGAGAGTTTTGCTGGATATAGTAGTTTTGGCTGGCATTTGTGTTCTCTTAGCGTCTGCATGAGATCTGCCCAGGACCTTCTGGCCTTCATAGTCTCAGGTGAAAAGTCTGCTGTGATTCTGATAGGTCTTCCTTTATATGTTACTTGGCCTTTTTCTCTTACTGCCTTTAATATTCTTTCTTTGTTTAGAACATTTAGTGTTTTGATTATTATGTGACGGGAAGTATTTCTGTTCTGGTCCAGTCTATTTTGAGTTATGTAGGCTTCTTGTATATTCATGGGCATCTCTGTCTTTAGGTTAGGGAAGTTTTCTTCCATAATTTTATTGAAGATATTTGCTGGCCCTTTAAGTTGTAAATCTTCACTCTCATCTATGCCTATAATCCTTAGGTTTGGTCTTCTCATTGTGTCCTGGATTTCCTGGATATTTTGGGTTACAAGCTTTTTGCATTTTGCATTTTCTTTAACTGTTGAGTCCATGGTTTCTATGGAATCTTCAGCATCTGAGATTCTTTCTTCTATCTCTTTTATTCTGTTGCTGATATTTGCATCTCTGTCCCCTCATTTCTTCCCAAGGCTTTCTATCTCCAAAGTTGTCTCCCTTTGAGTTTTCTTAGTTGTTTCTACTTCTGATTTTAGATCCTGGATGGTTTTGCTTAGCTCCTTCACTTGCTTGTTTGTGCTTTCCTGTAATTCTTTAAGAGATTTTTGTGTTTCCTCTTTCATGACCTCATCCCGTTGACCAAAGTTCTCTTGTATTTCTTTAAGTGTTTTTTGCATTTCCTCATTATTGGTTTTTGTATTCTCCTGGATTTCTTTCAATGATTTTTGTGTTTCCCTTGCAAGGGCTTCTAACTTTTGATCCATTTTCTCCTGAATTTCTTTAAGTATGTCCTTCATGTGTTCCTGTACCAGCATCATGACCAGTGATTTTAAATCCAAATCCTGTTTTACTGGTGTGATGGAGTATCCAGGACATGCTGGTAGAGGAGAATTGGGTTCAGATGTTGCCACATTGCCTTGATTTCTGTTAGTGACGTTCCTGCGTTTGCCTTTTGCCATCTAGTTCTCACTGGTGTTAGTTGGTCTTGTCAGTACTGGACTCACCAGTGCAAGCTGCCCCTTCCCAGGTGGCCTCTGGTGCACAGCTTACCTCCTGCACTACCTGGAGACAGGGTGCTGTTGCCCAGGCTGTTCAGATCCCGAAGCAGACACCCGAAGGCTCTCGCTGGGGCCCACTGGATTCACTGGAGCACACCAACTTCTCCCAGCTGGCCGCTCGGAAGCCCCTCTTGCCTCTTGCAGGACCTGGAGATGTAGTGTTGCCGCCCAGGCTAATCTGGATCCGGAAGTGGAGAGAGCTGAGGGCTCCCACTAGAGGCCTCAGGACTGGGACCCAAGCTCTGGGCCACAGGAGCAAGCTGCACTGCGAGTCTCTTGCACTTCCTGGAGACCGAGTGCTGTCGCCCTGGCTGTTCAGATCCCAAAGCAGGCACCTGAACGCTCCTGCTGGGGCCCGCTGGATTCACTGGAGCACACCGACTTCTCCCCGCTGGCCGCCCAGAAGCCCCTCTTCGTATGTGGGCTTTCTGTTGTTTTTGTTGCCATTGAAAACCACTCTTACTCCATAGTGATTTGATAAGAGGCTTGGGATTAGCTCGATCTTCTTATATTTGTTGAGGTTCGTCTTGTGACCAATTATATGGTCAGTTTTGGAGAAGGTACCATGAGATGCTGAGAAAAAGTTATATTCTTTTGCTTTAGGGCGAAATGTTCAAAAAATATCAGTCAAATCCAATTGGTCCAAAGCTTCAATTAGTTTTACTGTGTCCCTGTTTAGTTTCTGTTTTCCTGATCAGTCCATTGAGGAGACTGGAGTGTTGAAGTCACCCACAAATATTGTGTTAGGTGCAATGTGTGCTTTCAGCTTTAATAAAGTTTCTTTTACGAATGAGGGTGCCCTTGCATTTGGCGCATAGATGTTCAGAATTGAGAGGTCTTCTTGTTGTATTTTTCCTTTGACCAGCAAGAAGTGTCCTTCTGTGTCTCTTTTGATGATTTTAGGTTGAAAGTCAATTTTATCTAATATTAGAATGGCTACTCCGGCTCGTTTCCCAAGACCATTGGCTTATAAAATTGTCTTCTAGCCTTTTACTCTAAGGTAGTTTTTGTCTTTGACACTGAGGTGTGTCACCTGTATGCAGCAAAATGTAAGGCCCTGTTTCCTTATCCAGTCTGTTAGTCTATGTCTTTTTATTGGAGAATTGAGTCCATTGATGTTAAGAGATATTAAGGAATAGTGATTATTACTTCCTGTCATTTTTGATGTTATTTTTATATTTGAGTGCTTATCTACTTTTGGGTTTGATTTTTCCAGGGTGTAGTTTCCCTCCTTGTATTGGAGTTTTCCTCCTATTATTCTTTGCAGAGCTAGGTTTGTGGAAAGATATTGTGTAAATTTGGTTTTGTCATGGAATATCTTGGTTTCTCCATCTATGGTGATTGAGAGTTTTGCTGGGTATAGTAGTCTTGACTTGCATTTGTGTTCTCTTAGATTCTGCATGAGAACTGCCAAGGATCTTCTAGCTTTCATGGTCTCTGGTGGCAAGTCTGGTGTGATTCTGATAGGTCTTCCTTTATATGTTACTTGGCCTTTTTCTCTTACTGCCTTTAATATTTTTTCTTTGTTTAGTACATTTGGGGTTTTGATTATTATGTGATTGGAGGTATTTCTGCTCAGGTCCAGTCTGTTTGGAGTTCTGTAGGCTTCTTGTATATTCATGGGCATCTCTCTCTTTAAGTTGGGAAAGTTTTCTTCCATAATTTTGTTGAAGATATTTGCTGGCCCTTTCAGTTGTAAATCGCCACTCTCATCTATACCTATAATCCTTAGGTTTGGTCTTCTCATTGTGTCCTGGATTTCCTGGATGTTCTGGGATACAAACTTTTTGCATTTTGCATTTTCTTTGACTGTTGAGTCAATGGTTTCTATGGTATCTTCAGCATCTGAGATTCTTTCTTCCATCTCTTGTATTCTGTTGTTGATATTTGCATCTATGGCCCCTGATTTCTTCTCAAGGTTTTCTATCTCCAAAGTTGTCTCCCTTTGTGATTTCTTAGTTGTTTCTACTTCTGTTTTTAGATCCAGGATGGTTTTGCTCAGTTCCATCATTTGTTTGTTTGTGTTTTCCTGTAATTCTTTAAGAGATTTTTGTGTTTTCTCTTTCATGGCTTTTGCCTGTTGATCAAAGTTCTCCTGCAGTTATTTAAGTTTTTTGGGGTGTTGTTTGTTTGTTTGTTTGTTTGGCGTTTCTTATTTATTGGCATCTATGACTTGAGCCTTATTCTCCTGTGACAGAGAATGAGGAACACTGGTAGTCAACTAGATCTGACTAGGCATTCATACCAGGTAACACTCATATGCATGTATGAAGTGACCCTCCACATGGCCACATGAAAAATCAAATGAAAGATACATAGTTACTTTATTGCTCTTTCTGACTGGATTTTTTTGATTCCGTATTCTTTATGTTGTAAATAGCAGAGGAAACTTTTGGTTTCCAGATTTCTCTTCTAGATAGCTACTATCACTCAAGGGAATGCATGATGAGGGAAACTACTTACGTAGATTCAGAAGAATCCTGAGGGTGAATGATCCTATGACTTTCCATATCTTCAGGATCCAGGCCACGTCATGCAACAAGTGATTTTTTTTATATCTACCTCTTCCCCAGAACCCAACTTTTCCTTTAGTGTTTTGCATGATATCTCATTGGCAGATGTGATGAATATGCCTTCTGTTGTGGGGCCTTTTTCCCTTATGAGGGACAGGATGTCCTGAGAGTAAGAAAGGGAAATACCAGTCACTTTTTATGCAGCACCGAGCACTATTGGCTTGGGAGAAGCAGACCAATGGTGTGCACAGGTGCAGAGCAAGGGCTGGCACGGGCAAGGAGGACTGCAAACTGGTTTGGACTCTCATTCTTTACTTGTACAAATCTCACCCTACTGTTAACTCTGAAAGATCAGGCAACACTGGTCTTATCAGATTTTTCCTTAGGAAAGCCAGAATTGAATCATGTGAGTCTTACCAGAATTGCGGTGGGCCATTTTCCGTCATTACAAATCGAACTCAGCTCTTTTCCATAGAGTTTTCCTTTCTTTTTAACTGCCAGGACAGTGCACTCTTGGCCCTGGTGGGGCACGGAGCCCCCATGGAAATGTGATGTCCTATAAAGTCTTTGTTTTGAAGTCTTTTCTTTGATTCTAAGGAGGAGATAAGATCATTACCTGGAATCGTGTAATATGGCTCTTTTAAAAACCAAATTTCAATTGCATAATGTCCCTGTTGTCATGGATTAGGCGTCCTGTAGCATCTTTATATTCTTCTTCCCTATACTCTACATTGTTATTAACCTGTGAGATGTATCTAAGACATGATGCCATGGGAATTCTCACCAGATTATGTTGCACTGCATCATAAGATAAATGATATGCAATTGAGCAAGTTCCCTGAACTATGTACAGGCAGTTGTATCACTAATTCATATCCATTGTCATAGCTACCCTCATTTTTATTCACATCAATCCGTTTTATATTTTCTTCAAATGTCATAGTAAAACTTTTCCAATTCTTTGTTTTCTTAATGAGCTTTTAGAAGAACCATTGTTAAATTTCTATCATTAGCATTATGTCTCCTTCATGAGAATGTATACATGAGTGCCTATTTTGTCAAACTCTGGACCCTAGTTCCTGTAGTGTAAGTTCAAAGCTGAGATCAAAGTTTATTTTTCTCCTAAAAGACATCTTTTGAAAAACTGGACCATAATGAACACTTATATATGGTACTTAAAACAAAAGTATTAAAAGTAAATAAAGGAGTCATATAACAAAATATAAATTAAACACTCTTTCTCAATGTAGAACATATTGACTATTTGTCTAAAATAAAATAATAAGGCCTGAAAAACCTAAATAATATGATACAGACTGAATAAGATATATCAGTTTTAGTGTGTGTTTGTATGTCTCTGTATTGATATGTATTCGGGTACACACACACACACACACCCATACACACAATGATTTTTTTTTAGAAAAACAAGAACTTAAAAGCAATTAAGAGGATACATAGGTGTAATAGGGAAAATAATGAAATTATTCTATTTTTGGAAAAAAGTGTCCTTAAAACAATTTCAAAAGCCCCAGAACTTAAATATTAGGTCTATTTGAAATCCAACTGCAGGTGTAGAAGGCACACAAAAATATGCCTTTTGTGTGAATTGAAAGTGAGATTAGAGTCTGAGCTTGGAGACTAAGGTTACTTCTAATTTAGCCTGAACCAGACTATCTCCAATTCCATACATATATCTTACTGTTCCTCTTACAGGACAATATTTTAAATGCAGTTCTCAGGTAATTCTCTGCTTTAATCATGAAACTACATGAAATCATATTCTAATGGGACAAAAGATATGTACACACACACTTGTATACATATAGCATCTTGGCATTCCAGTTTATGTTGACTATCGGTCTGGAACAAATGAAATAGTCTCCCAAAAATCAAGTTTAGACTTGATGTCAAAATATAGAGATCTCAGTCTGGACCTGGGGCATATTGTTTGGTTTTAGGTTTGTTTTCTGCAGTGCCCCTCCCCTAAGCAAGAAAATGTCAGCATGCATTGATATTTCATGGGAAATTGAAACCGGAACTCAGATGATACTTGAAGGAAGGTGGAGGACTTGCTTTGCTGCTTTTATTTATATCTGAGTATCAGGGCTTTAAGAGGAATTGCCCCTCTTCATCCAAGTTTAGGTCTTTCCCAAACAACCCAGGCAAGATGGGAAAAGCTGTAGAATTTTTTGAATTTAATCTAGTGTAGGTGTATTGAAGATGGGTCATTATGACATCATGTGGATACTTATACCCTATAGGAAGAAAATAAGATTGCATTCCATGTATATTCTTTTGTGATTGGGTTACCTCACTTAGGATGATATTTTCCAGTTCCTACCATTTGCCTACAAATTTCATGAATTCATTGTTTTTAATTGCTGAGTTGTGTAAATATACCACATTTTCTGTATCCATTCCTCCATTGAGGGCATCTGGGTTCTTTCCAGCTTCTGGCTATTATAAATAAGGCTGCTATGAACATAGTGGAGCATGTGCCCTTATTACATGCTGGGGAATCCTCTGGGTATATGTCACAATCTCTGATAAGTGGATATTAGCCCAGAAGCTCTGAATACCCAAGACACAATTAGCATATCAAATGACTCCCATGAAGAAGTAAGGAGAGGGCCCTGATCCTAGAAATGCCTGATCCAGCATTGTAGGGGAGTACCAGGACAGAGAAAAAGGAGGGAGGTGATTGGAGTATGGGTATAGAGAAGGCTTATAGTACATATGGGGAGGAGGGAACTGGGAAAGGGAAAAGCATTTTGGAATGTAAACAAAGAATTTGGAAAAGAAAAAAAAGAAAAAAAGAAGAAAATAAGAATATAAATTGAAACTAATCATAATGAGTGTGAGCAACCCTTCAAATGGGATTTGGCAAGGACTGCTCTATTTTATGTCTCAACCATCTTCTGGACAATGTAGACTGTGCACCCTAAACATTAGGAGACTGACATGAATATTATGATAAAGTAAGGATGTGTAAGCTGAGAACTCTAAAACCACAGGGAAAATATTCAATTTATCACTTTATATAGATCGATCTGAGCACATTTGTTGTACTCTACTTTGACAGTATTAAGACCTGCATGTTTTAGGCATATGGCCTGTAGTACACATTCAAAATGATACTGAGAAACAAACAAGAGCATTAAGTTCTTGGGATTTCAGAAAAATTCATGATTTACAAAGATCTTCCAAATTTAGAATTAAACTGATATCAAGTTCACAGATTTCACTCAATTTATTCAGAATGTGTCAATCTATATTTCTCTTTTCACTGACTGAGTACTGCTATTGTGTCCATCTTATAAAAATGACCAGATGATTTTGGCACATGTCTGTATTTTTAACACTCATTTGATTGAAGAAGTAAGGACTGAATGATTCCAAACCTGCTTGGACTCAATAGAAATAATAAAGTCAAATGTGTCAGTTGGGTTTGAGCTGGTTATTATCCAGTGTATTAAAATCCTGAAAATAAATACTGAAGAAAAATTAAAGTAGTTCAGTTTCAGTTTCCTTCAAATAATCAAAATATCACCAGAGTCCTTTCATAATACATGAGAAAAAGTTGAATAACAAAGTTCTCTGATCTCCAAGAGACACTGTTACTGTCACTTGTCTGTAGGTCACTTTATGCATTCGAATGTCACCTTTTTTATTAACTTTGAAAAGATAACCCTTGCAAGCATCCTTGATGATCTTGGAATTTTAAATGTTATTCAAATGCTTCTGAGCATTAGTTCTATTATTTATTTGGCAATAATTTAGCTAGTGAGATTTTTTTTCTTTTTTTTAATCTTTTTATTTTCTATATTCTTTGTTTACATTCCAAATGATTTCCCCTTTCCCGGATCCCCCCTCCCCATATGTCCCATAAACCTTCTTTAGTGAGAAATTTTTTAAAAAGGCAATAGAAGCAATACCTGGTGATTTAGTCAGGAAGTCTCTAATAATCTGAATATGATCTCTCATTCTGTGGGCAAATTGCTGGTCATTGGGAACTGCATATTTCCCATAGACTCACATATGGCTACATTTACAATTTTCATTACAAAACAGAATCTATATAGTTTAGAATAAACAGAATATATTTGTTTGTTTATAGATTGTACACTTTTATTAAAATGGTCACAAGTCAGTGTAAAAGACAGCCCTGGCTGCCACAACACCTCAACCCACACCCAGGGAGGCCAAACCCTCATACATCAAGTTGTGGCAAAATAAAAAGTGGGACCACAAAATCTGACCATTCAGAAGATAAAAACAAAAAGGAAGAAGTAGTAAGGCAGAAGATTTTAAAAAAAAATGCAGCACAATTTACATAGAAGCAAAGTTGTCAACTTCCCAGTGTGGACTCAGGCCATGGATTCAGACATCCTCCTCTTAGGAGTGGGGGTAGCTTGGGGGGTGAAGAACTTCCTGTAACCATATATTTCATGGATAATTGGAATGACTTTTAAAAAGAACAAAAAAAAAAAACCCAAAAAACCAAAAAACAACAACAAAAACAACAACAACAACAACAAAAAAAACAATGTACAATCAAAGTCCACAGCCACATTGTAGAACCTTGGGGGATGTTTGCTCCAACCTACCACTGTTTCAGATTTTATATCCTGAGCAAAAGCTCCAAAACCAAACAAATAGAATAGGATTTAAAGTTGCTGCATTTCTTGCCCCTTACATGAAATCTTCAGACACACATACAAAAAAAGGCTTGTGACCGCAGTATCCTCAAAGACACTGAATTATTCTATGAATGTGTTTTCATTTTAGTTTTAGACTTGTTTCTGTTTGTAACTGTTTTGCTCAGATGTATACTGTTGTACCATATTGAGCCTGATAACAGAGCAGGTCATACCAGGGAATTTGATCCCCTGAAACTATAGTTTTGGATAACTATAAGCTATCATGTGACTGTTGGGAATCAATAAAAAATTACTTTAGCTAGTAGGATTTTGTGTAATGATTACCCAAATATTGTTTTCCATTATTTTCTACAGAAACAATATATTCAGAATTTTATTTTGTTTCTCTTTTTAAGAAAATTAAGTTTCTCAAGTGAAAAACACAGAAAAATCTGTTATTTTCTTTTGTCAGATCAGAGACTCCATCTTAATGAGGTTATCAGTGTGCCTGAAGGCTATAATGAAGTTATTATAAATGTAATGAATAAAATACTGCAGCATGACAGGTTACTTCAATGTTATGAACAAGGTTACCTTACACTAACTAATGCTATATCTTGCTATCTATAGACTAAGAATTATGCAAAAACATCTTAGAATGAGGAAGAACATCTTTGTTCTTCTGGTTGCAATGTAAATAGTAGGGAACCAATGTGTGTATTAGCTCAGAATGTAAGCTAGTAACTTCTGGATGAAAATATAGCTCATGGCTCAAAAATCATATATGCTAGAAGAACAAATTCCAACACCACATAAACAAATCATATGTGCATTAAGTCACACACACACAGAGTAAGCATAATTAATTTAAAGAAAAGTAAAACTTTTGATATTTTGATGAATATCTGAAAACTTCTGTAAAATTTTAAAACAACAAAGTATTATAGAAGCCATACATGAGATAGAAAAATAATTCAGACAGGATTTTATTAGACATTATTTTAAAATTTTGCATTCTAAATGCATTTGGAACATATTAAGATCTAACTAATGATTGTAAAGATGTGTGCTTTTCTTCCTGATGGTGGTGATGTAATTTTAAACAAAATAGTTCTAAAACTACTGTTTGTAAAGCATGAAAATCAAAAAACAACTGGGAGTTTTTATACATGTTAATATATTTCTTGACTCATGGAGAACCAGGGATATGTAAGTAATTCTCAGAGATAATATTCACTTTATACTAGATCACATGTTTCCACTATGAGGAAAAATAGGCTTTTAATAATTGTTCAGTGATACATAAAAATGTTTATTGTAGAAAAAAGGAACTATACATTTTTATCCTAAAAGGATAAATATACAAACCCTGTAAATATTGAAATTACATATAAATAAACTGGATGTGAAACAATGAGGTGTTGCTATCTCTAATGAATTTCAGAACAGATTACTTTAAACCACCTGGGCATGTAGTAAAATGCTCTCCTCACGCCATGGCATAGGCATTGATTCATGAAGACAGTGCAGTTAATTGTTATCTCTGCAATATTAAGTAAAAAAGTCAAAATTTTATATATTTGTATTTGAAGTCAAGAGTAGAAGAAGGCATGTGCAACTTAGGGAGAGGTTTCGGGATATCTTGGGATTCATCCAGATGATTTGGCAGTGGATTTCTATACTTATAAGAAATTATCAAATAAAGATGATTGAAAATTCATCTGCATCTATGTATTTTAAAATATAAACAGAGTCTGAGGGATCTACATTCAATCCTAAGAATAAGAAAATAGGGAAAATTTGGAGGAAAAGAAATCTTTAAGTAAGAATATCAAAAATAATTTCCTAATTCATCCATAGTAAAAAGTACAAGTTTATCATAATAGTATAATGAAAGTGTAATGAAATACATAGATAATTCAAAAGAACTCTCAAACCTAAAAAGCCAAACTATAAACATAAAGTCAAATAAAACATCCAGAGAATTGATAAAAATATGAAGGACCATTGCTGAATACTCGAGAGGGAACATGGAGACTGAAAAGTGATAGAGGGTATTTATTTACATTAAAAGAATAGTTTTGTGTTCTGAAAACAAATCTTCAACTGTTGTGAAGGGTGTCATTTCCATACTTTTTTTCTCAGTCTGTTCATCTTTTGTGTATAGTATAGGAAGGCTACTGATTTGTTTGAGTTAATTTTAAATCTGGCCACTTTGTGAAGTTGTTTATCAGCTGTAGGAGTTCTCTGGTGGAGTTTTTTGGTTCGCTTAAGTATACTATCATATCATCTGCAAATAGTGATAATTTGACATCTCTGTTTCAATTTGTATCCCTTTGACCCTTTGTTGTCTAATTGCTCTAGCTAGAACTTCAAGTACTATATTGAATAAATATGAAGAGAAAGGGCAGTCTTGTCTAGTCCCTGATTTTAGTGGGATTGCTTTAAGTTTCACTTAATTTAGTTTGATGTTGGCTTCTGGTTTGCTGTATGTTGCTTTCAATATGTTTAAGTATGGGCCTTGAATTCCTCTTCATTCCAAGACATTTTTTTATTCTTTTTTTATTCGATATATTTTTTTATTTACATTTCAAATTATTTCCCCTTTCCTGGCTCCCAACTCCCTGAATGAAGGAATGCAGAATTTTGTCAAACACTTTTTCATCATCTAATGAAATGACCATGTGGTTCTTTTCTTTCTCCCCCAGTAGGGGAGCTATAGAAAGGCCTGAGGAGCTGAAGGTCTTTGCAGCACCATAGTGGGAACAACAGTATGAGCCACCCAGGACTCCCAGAGCTCCCAGGGACCAAAACATCAACCAGATAGTACACACAGTACCCATGGCTCCAGATGCATACCAGCAGAGGATGGCTTTGTTGGACATCAAAGGGAGGAGAGGTCCATGGTCCTGGAAAAGCTTGATGCAGCAGTGTAGGGTATTAACAGGACAGGGAAGCAGGAGGAGGTTGATTGGGGAAGAGCTGAGGGGAGATGGCTTGTGGGACTTTAGGTGATGGTGGGAGAGGAGAACCAAGAAAGGGGAAATCATTTGAAATGTAAATAAAGAATGTATCTAATACTAAAAGAAAAAAGAAAACAACTCTTCAAGAACAAAGGGGAAATAAACATATCACATAAAGAAAAGCTAAAAGGTACCTGTTACCAATCTTCTGAACTACACAAAAGGTTGTAAATAATTATGGCAGGGTAAAATATGAAAATACTAGAGCCGTGGATAAAAATCAGTAAAAAATGTTTGCTTTACAGAAATTAGATCTAAGTCATCATTGTGTTGAAAGACATCCAGAAGATTGCTCATATACAATATTGAGCATTTGCCATAGGTGAAATCAAGCATCAGAGGCAAGACAGCAGTTCCCTACAGGACTCTGCTCTTCTCCGCTTCTTTGTCCTGAGGACACATCTGTTTCAGCCAAGGTGGTAAGTGTTTCCTAATGTATGTCACTTGTTAATATTTACTTTTATACTACAATTCTTTCTTTAGTTACTATTTTCTATGACCTAGGAAATATGAATATCAAATTGTGTGGTGATCATTATATACAACTTGGTAAGTGTGGTGCAATTTCAACAGTGACATGCAGTGTCATGTTAGAATATCAACTCTAGGTACATTTTGTACCAATTTGCATTTATAAAAGTCAGAGAGATTGTGATCGTCTGAGCTATATTCTCTTCTACTTTACAGTAGGGATGGTCTTCATTGCTCTGCATGCTACATAACAGTTAAATTTCTGATATGCACTGAACACAGTAGTGAGAATAAATAATAATAGAAGTACTAAAAAACAGACAATTATTTAATAGGTATGTGTGTAACTCAATGATAAAATTCACATGTATGACCACATACATAGTCATACACAAAGACACATGTATACGCACACGCATGTGCGCACACACACACACACACACACACACACGAGCACACCAAGGGTAAATTGGTAAAACTGATTTCTACATAGAAGTTACATGAAAAGATATCACTATGCCTAGAATATTCAAATAAATACTAGGATAAAGAGCTGTGACTCTGTAGTTAGTCTTCCAAAGCAGGTGTGAAGATGCCCAGAGGCATACTGAAAGAGCAGAGGACAGATGTAAGATGGTATGGAACATATGGATGTGGAGAGCAAATTAATTCCTGATAATATTTTGCTGTTTATGATTTCTTTATGGTTATCTTATATAATAGCATTTATTTATGACTAGACAGAAATATTTTAAAATAAATAATAGTTGAACAACCCATGAGTTACTATATAAGCAATAATAACTCATGGGAAAAAACAGTTTAATTATAAAAATACTGCTTGACTTGGAAATGTATGCTGATGCAACTCTCTGACATAATTTTCAGTCACTTAAGAAAAACTATTTCTTCTCTTTTATGCTTTAGCTTCTGGATCAATCTTGCCCCATAGTGCTTTCTGTATATCACATGTAAAAGACACATGTGTGCGTGCCATAAAATTATATATTCTATATACATAAATCTCTCTATGACTCCCCTCCACACACTTCTTATGTCTCCCACTTCCATTACTCTACAAACTGCCTGTCTCTCTGCAAGTCATGAACTTGAAATATCAGGTTTGGTTTTGTATTCACATACACTATCACAGTTTGGGATATCCTCAATGAATATCTGCAGTGAGAAATTTTTCTGGATACCCATCTTGGCTTCATTAGTAGATCTGATCAAATACAATAAAACACAGAATATAGTAAAATTAATTTGCTAGTAGCTCATTTTTAAGCTAATCACTGTTAATAGTTTATAAGAATTATCATGGTGTTAAATATAAGACAAGTATTTCAGCAATATTCATTATTGGATAAGGGAATATTTAAAAGAGTTTCAGAGCCAAAGACATGGTCAGGTAATAGCACATAGACCTGGGAAGCACAGCCAGTCCTCAGAACTTTTTGTTTGTGAGGTTGCTGTCAATTTGACTCCATCTGGAATGAACTACAAGCCTAAAATGGAGAGCATTCCTGTGAACCAGATCTGGAGGCTGGAAGACACAAGCTTCTTTCTGGCTTGGACCTCAACATGGAGAACTTGAGACACAGTGGCCATGAAAAGCTTAGGCCCAGGCAAGGTAGAACACACCCACCCTTACTCCCTAGACACTGAGGGAAGTGAATCTGAGTTAAAGGCCAGCCTGGGACAAAGCAAGGCCCCAATATAGGCAGGGTGGGATACACCTTTAATCTGAGCCACACCTTCTGATGGAGACCTCCATAAGGACATTAGGAAAAGAAGACTCACTCTCCTTTGCTTGCTTGCACTTACTGCCAGAACATTTGTTGATATCTACTTCTTCAAGATTCTAGTATATACACTAGACCAGGTGAAAGAAATTAGCCTCATAGACTGAACAAGTACTAGATATTGCAACTTCCTATTCACAGCTGCCAATTGTTGGGTTAGTTAGACCACAGTTGTAAGTCATTACTGAAAGTTCCCTTAATATATAGAAAAAATCCATAAATTCTATGACTCTGGAGAAAGTTCTGTGGCTAATATACAAAGAAAAGGCAAAAAAAGTAAGGAGGAAGTAGCAGAGGGTTTGAATGGACATGGCACAGTAACATCTAAGGAGTCGATCACAAAGAAAGACTGAAGAGTACTGTTTGCTCCAATATAAAGAGGAGACAATGAATGCAGGACTTCTGAAACCTTAAATGAAATATACAATAGGCAGGAGAACCTAAAGCACTATCCAGTGATCATCTAATCAGCAACATATTTGGAGACAGACTATGAAATATATTTTTAAGAAAGAAATGAATAATAAACTGCAATTCCCATATCAGTACAGAATTAAAGTATAATTACAAATAAAATACCTTTTGAGAAAATAGTACCAGTGATCTTTCTGTTCTTTCGAACTGCAATGTTAAAAGTGAAAAACAAGATAAGGGTCTTGACAATGGTTAAAACTTTTAAGGTTATTGTTCATAAAAGTTATTATAAGCCAATGGCCCTCATGAGGGTGTACTGTAGATGGTATTTTCCACATGACTGCTTTTCTGAATGACATGTTTCACTGGAACACTTTTAACAGGAAGTTGAATACAGTTTGACAGCTAGTTGGGAATGTTAAGACTTGACTGTGTTCTAAGAGCTGTATGACTAAGGCTGTGCCAACAATTACTCCTAGCTTTAGTTTCCTATGTATAAAGGGATAATTAAGGCAGTGTCCTCTTACCATGAGGACATAGAGAAAGGTGTCATTATTTGCACTAAACCATGGGAAAGTTATATGACCTTTCATTAGAATGCACTTAACTCAGGATGAACACTGTTTAAGAAAAAAATACTGTTCATTTCCTTGTGTGAATTACAGAACTAGCATACAAGACTAGAAACTAGTGCTTCATCTATGTGAGCCATCACATCAACTCTCCTGGTACAAATTAATAATTAGCTCACCACTATTCCACTGTAGCATGAAATACTCTAATTCAAGATGGATTAAAGATGAATTCACAATGCTAACATTCTATAACTGATAATTATATATTGAATGAGTTATACCTCAATGATATTTGACATATTCAGTGTCTGATAGTCATCAACATTATCTTGTTGATCAATGTATTTCTGATTCAAACAGTATCCCTCACCCAATGCACTATTCCTCTTGCCCATGCTCACAACCCCATATCAGGTATAGTTTTTTCATCTGTAAGCTAATGGTTACATAGCTTCCTCTTTCTGAAAATAATTATCCTATGCTATAAAGATCTTTCATTCACAGAATTTTATTCTCCTTTTTGCCATGATTCTAATATCCATAATTCAAGCTGTATTCCTGTAGAACTATGGACTGATTCTTATCCAAAGACTGGCATATTCATGTTTCTACCATTAACTGGTCACCTACTCTATTTTCTGCCTACAACCATTTTTATCTCTGCCTACAACCATTTTTATCAGACAGGTGGAGTATGCCTGTGACACACAATCTACACATACATACCTACACACATATATGCATATTATGTGTATATATATATATATACACATACATATATACTGTCACATATAATATCACTAAAATAAAAAGGGACATAGTGACATATGACATAGCAGGAAACCTCATAGGTACTTGATGATAAGTAGGGGTTGGTTATGATGCTTTGATAAGGAGTCTGCCTGTGAATACTGCAGGGCGTGTTCCACAATTGGTTCTTGATAGGTCAATAAAGATGCTAGTGGCCAATGAGCTGGGTGGGATAGGGAGGACTTCCAGTTTTACCACAGGAAGGCTAGCAGATGCAAGGCGGGAGAAAAAGATTCCCCATGCTACAGAGGGAGGAAGAGTCACTAGCCATGTGAGATCTAAGGTGCTTTGGCCATTGGCTGCTTCCCTAAGTGGCCTGGGGTAGCAGGCAGGAGATTAGAAACACAATTAAGCTGATGGTAGATTTAGGGTGCTGGGATAGGACTAAGGTGACTAAACAAACAAATTTGAGTGCAGATGTAGAGGTGATGAGCTGGGAGTGAAAAGAATGGAATGATAACAGAAGAAGGCTTAGAAGAGCCTGGACATCGAGATCCAGCATATCAAAATAAGCAGTGTGTCTGTCATCTGCAGATGCAGTAGAACCTTACTCCTTGGCCTTTATCCTTATCAGTTGAACATTAGACACCAGATATTCAAATACTTGAGCATTCTATGAGTAACTATTTTTATGTATTCAATTCAGTACTAGTTTTGTGGAAATAAACTGGGCAGTATTGGAGATATTGGTCAAATTTAAGTAAAATATGCAGTATTATTAGAGAGAAATCAATTTTTGTATTTTCAGGCCCTAGATACCAGAAATCATAGGGAAAAGAACGTGGAAGATATGCTAAGTCCTTGTTTTGTCCACGTCCTGCTTAGAAGACAATGTCCATCTGTTCTACCCGAGGAATCTTCTGCAGTCCTGATGAATCTTCTGGAGTCCTGGATCAAAAATTAAATAATATACTTACGTGTGAAATGTATGTTTTGAAAAGTATGGACCAACTAGGGACACCATAAAGGGGGGAAATTGGAGTTGGCAACCTGTATACAACCAGACCAAACTGGATTCTTGTAATGCAAATATTCTGGTTAATTATTTATCCTGTGAATTAGGAAACATTAAGTTGCCCCACAATTTCTGTAGCTATCTGTCTGAGAATACAATCCCAAATTGTAGTTCTTACCAAAAGGTGGCCAAAAAACTTTTCCAGTGGGCCAAAACAGGGCAAATGTCTTGCAAGTACAGTTTTCATTTATCCTGACCAGGTTGACTATATCCACATCATCCACGGCACACACACAGGTAATTCAGTGGGATTATATGTTTGATCTTAAACTTTCTCTTATTCCTAGAAAGAGAATCAAGTATCTCTGTTAGTTTGATTTGCATTGTAGTGGGAATTAATTTTAGAAATACCCAGGTTCTTTCTGCCCCAGAGCAGAGGAGGACCTCTCCATTTTTTTTTTTTTCACTCAGGCACAGTTCAAGCCAAAGTAGATGGAATTCAACAAAGTTTGTGTTGAAAGAAGTTACTGGATACTAGTTTATCGGTGCTCACAAATAGACATAGCCTGATCATTTTCTGATTGGAGAATCTTTAGAATGACTATGCTATAAATGTGTGTGTATGCATATTTATGGCATTTTTATAAAGCCATGTGTTTCATGATTTCTCCTCGTGATTTTGTTAATAAGTAACCATATTGCTTTATTTCCATACTTTCCATACCAAGAAAAAGATTCGTTATACTTTCTTCTACTATCAAATCTGAAAATGAATTTCACTTACACCAATTTCATTAAAAGGCACACTATCAGTATAGAGCATTTTTTAATTCAAATGAGTCTATTAGTATCTTTTAATAAGTGTAAGTATTTCCAAGTGTGGACTTAAGGTGAGATGAGTAGAAATGACAAGAATGGTGAGGAGATGGATAAACAGTCAGGATATTCACTAATTTTGAATTTGCATCAGTCAGACACAAACTACCATTTTCTATGGGGAGCTTACACTGACTGATCAGGGTTGAAAGCCAAATTTACCCAATTGGTTGTAACTACAATGTACTGAAGAATTCTCTTCTGAACATTTCATTTTCTCACAACATTTGAAGTGGATCATCAGGAATACTATTTAAAGATGATCAGAAAATTTATCCCCCAAACTGAATAAACTGTATTACTGATTTCTGTCCTCAAAACATTTACAAACATATAAGAACATATCACAAATTATTTACTTGATAATGTCAATACGAACTTCGTACCTTCTAGAATAATAAGAAGGCTATGATCATGGTCAGTAGAGATTATATATGATGTGGCCCCAGAAAACACCTCCATGGGCATAAGTTAGAGTGTAACATTGTATACTGCTTCATTAAATCACAGCACTTTTCTCTAGGATGTGCAGAATCACCAACCAGGAGGTACTCAATACCTGTAGTTTCCCCTGATTAGTAGTTGCTATTAGTAGGAATTGTAGCTGCTTCTTGATTCTTCATACTAATTTGGAAACTATGAGGTCAAGAGGCTTACATGGATTCCCACTTGTGTACAAGGATCATAATCAGGGATTCCTCCCTCTTTCATCTACAGTGTTATCTGTAAACCACAAGCAAAAGGACACCTGCTTCTCATATTTTAAATATTTAATGTTGGGAACATGTCTCACATGTCCACATATCCCACAGTTTCAATACTCATAAGCCAGCTTTAACAATGCTAGTATTACTGGCATGTGCTTGCACATCTGCCTCCTTTTCAAGTTTGTTATTGTTTCCCTAGATTCAAATAACAGGATAGCACCTTAAATAACTCATTCTTTTAAAAATGTGTCGAAAACCTGTGACAAAACAAATTGAGAAATGTGTGGGAGAGTGACCACCAAACCTCAACCAAAGTAGAGTAAAAAGAAGTTGTGATCATGAAGTAGTAAACTAAGTACAATATTTTTTAAAAATAGAAGTAAAAGAACATTTTTATTTGTAAAAAAAAAAAAAAAGGCCTAGTTAAAGTGTAGTCTCTAATAATAAGGAATGCATGTTGCAGATACTCACAGGTTATTAGACACAACCAAAACATCATTAAATAACTATAGATGTCTTTTATTCATTTTTGTGTCCCTTGTGAGTTCCACGGGGCCTTGGCACAGCAAGGTTCGATGTATTTCTCCCATGTCTCCTGCTTTCCTCTCATCCCCAGGAGAGTTTTGAAATAGCTTTTAACCATTTTTTTTTGATACCATGTCCTGCACCTGGAAAAACTGCTTTTCTGAATCCTGCTTTCTCTCTCCCCCCCCCCTTTTTGCTTAATATTTACCTCTTTGTCTCCTACTTCTTCTGAGAAGTCTGCCAAAAAATGGAGGGGAGGCATAGTGGCAGCCACTGATAGTTGCTCGCCAGTGCCTTACTTTTTTTAACCTTTGTTGGGTTTATAAAAAGAGAAAGAGATTTAGAGAATGTGGTATCCAGTGGTGTGAGGGGAAGGGAGGGTGCCTAGGCGGACACACACAGATGTGGTATAGAATAGAATTTATTTAGGAGGGAGGATGAGAGTTAATGGAGTAGTGGATGCAGAGAAAGGCAGAGAGAGTGTTTAGAGAAGTAGAGACCAGCCATTACCATGTGCAGAGAGGTGGGAGGGGAGGAGAGCGCACGAGTTTCTTTGCAGTCCAGGACTTGCAGTCACACTTTGCCTGTGAGCAGTTTTTACTTTCGATTTCTCAGGCTGCTTCAGCTGCCTCTGTTCTTCCAAAGAACAATTTCTCCCCCAGAGAGCTCAGCTTGGGCAAGCTGGATAAATTCCTTAGGTGTGAGCCAGCCCTAGGTGGAAGACTCTAAGTGCCAAAGTGGAGGGAAACAGTCTGCCCATAGGCTGTGATTGCAGACTTTAATTTTTCTAAAATTTTAAAGTCAAGGGGCTTGTTTTGGCTTTGGCTTTTTCTGGGTATCTGTCTTTGAAATAAATCCTGAAGTTAAAGTGCCATTTGTCCCTAAGTCTCGTAGCACCTTTAAGAGGGCTCCTTGCTCCTTGAGGTTCTCAGTGGCTCTCCTGAGCATAGCAGAAGCTGAGGGGGCAGAAAAAATCTTATCAAAAGGCATACACAGTGGAGGGATAAAAGGTGGAGCCAATTCTAGTATGGGAGGTGCTGATGCAAAAGCAATGGTAGTGGTAGGAGCAGCAACCTTAGGTGGGTTTGGGTCATGAGACCACTTACCCCTCTAAGTTGGCATCCTTCTCTAAGTTGGCTTCCTCCCCTAGGGGTAGACTGCCATCCTCAGGACCATGACCCAATTCCAGAGTTTGTAGAGGGGGCTAATGTGTCCTGTCATATAGTTCTTTTGAGAGATCAGAAGAAGAAAGAGCAGACACGGACACAGACCGTTTTAAATTTCCCTCTTCCATTTAAATCACCACAGAGGCAGGAGGGGTGAGAGAGTGCAGAGATGGTACCTTGGATGAATGCTTTCTCAGAGTGCACTCTCCTTCAGAAACTATATCCTGGAAGTGGGAGGAATTCTGAATAATGTCATTAATCACAGACCAGTAGTTGAAGGCAGTAACCAAAATTTTTTCCGGACCGAAGCTTGCATAGTAATCTCTAAAACAATCACCTACTCTAGCCCAAGTTTTCTTATCTATAGTTCCTTCCTTTGGGATCCAGGGATAAATTTGTCTGTCAAAGTCTAAGAAGTGCTTAAGATCTTTTTTCTTCACCCTAGCCCCTCTCATCTTGATAGATTCCTTTGGCCCTGAAATGAACAGGGATTGCTGAGTAAATGCTTGTCCCATGTCTCATCTTCTGAGACACTGTCGCCGTGGAGATTTTCCCCTGGCTGAGCCCCAGCGGGTCAACCGTGCCTTGACCTATCCTGCTCCTGGAGCTGCACGTGAAGAGCTCTTCCTTGGGTCATACAGCCTCCTTCTCCTTGATGACTCCATGGGGGCCCCACTTTGGGTGCCAGAGTGTCCCGGCCCACAGGACAGTCAACAGGGTCCCCGGACCACCTAGGAGATGAGAGACAAGAGACATGAGAGAAGGACAGCAAGACAGTATTCTGATCAAGCTGTCAAATTTTATTTTTTACACAAGGCATTAAATGCAAGCAGGGTATAGGGAGGGGGAAAGGGGGAAAGTCATTGTATTCAGGGAACAATCTCAGGGTGCTAGCATCATTTCTCAGGAACAGTTTCTCAGAATTGTCTCTCAGAATCTCAGGGAAAAAACTGGCGATTACTGCAGGAACTTGGCAGGATAAACTGATCATGAGGAGGTGAAGTAGAAAGGAGTTGCTATGGTAACCTAACCGCAGGTGAGCTTCGTCTAGCCCACTCTGGTGAGCGCTACATGTACTGACCATCGAGCTTACTTGGCTAATCTTTAAACTAGAACATTTCCTTCTAAAAGCAGGCTAGAAATGGCTGAGAGGAGGTTTTGAGATCTATGTGAGAATGGCTCCTGGCATTAGAAGAATCAGTCTGCTAGGAGTTCAACACATCAAGAGCATGACAGAATTTGTGCTTTCCTATGCAGTTCTGGTTACATGAGAGTTGAATGAATATTTTTTTAAAGATTTATTTATTTATTATATGTAAGTACACTGTAGGTGTCTTCAGACACCCCAGAAGAGGGCATCTGATCACATTACAGATGGTTGTGAGCCACCATGTGGTTGGTGGAATTTGAACTCAAGACCTCTCCAGTCCTGAGTTGAATGAATACTAATTCAAATATGCTTGTCAAATATTCATTCAATAACTACAAACCTGGATTTTGTACATGGACTACTATATTCAACATACCTATTTCCAAAATAAATTCATAAGTAAAAGTGGACTGTATCTGTGTATTTAAGCAAAAAGTTAAGCCAAATGTTTGAATTAAAAACAATTAAATGGAATAATTACAAATATACATTCATGATACCCACATCACACCTGTATATCTGAAAATGACATTATTTATTACTTTACTGTATTTCATTGGTCACATTGGCCTTGAATATTCATGAGCTCATAGTTTGTACCTTCCATCTTGGTGTTGTAGCAAATTTATATTGTAATTGTTTATGCTGTCCAATCTGATCTTCACAATTTAAGTCCCCATTTTGAAGAACCCTTTTACTTTTTTGACAAAGGAGTAAAAATGGACACAAGTGGAATTTGTTAATAATTATAGTATATTCAAGAGACATCTTTAATGTTTGTAATAATAGTTGAACCAGATTATTTGTGCTATGTTTTGTCTATAAATAAAACACATCATTACTACTTTATTTCCTGTATAATTTCTTTAATAAAGTTTTATTTTACTTGAATAAAGGCCATAAAGCTACTTTACACCCAAATTTGGGCTGTTCCCATTGCAATGGCAACTATAAAAGTGATTTTTACTAAAGATAGTGAGTGTGGTATAGTAGATCTAATTTAAACTTATCACCTTCTAAGCTTACAAATGAATGAGACTATGGTTATTTTATTTGGCTTTGACGATTACTGGGAACTAACCCCTAATCTACTTTTCTAACTTCTGGCCTGGCTACTTCCCCAGTGGTGTACCCCTAATACTTGCTGTTTCTCCTGACCATGTGTTCTTGGTTATCTCCTCTCATGAAGGCTTTTTCCTGCCTCCCATGTCATTCTTCCCCTCTTCCTCTGCAATCCCGAACCTGCTGTGGTAGTTTGAATGTGTTTGGCCCAGGAGAGGCACTATTATGAGGTGTGGCCTTGCTGGAGTAGGTGTGACCTTGTTGGAGGAAGTGTATCATTGTGGGTGTGAGCTTTAAGATCCTCGCTAGCTACTTGGAAGCCAATCTTTTTCTAGAAGGCTTTAGATGAAGATGTCCAACTCTCAGTTCCTCCCGCACCATGCCTGTCTGGATGTTTCCATGCTCTGGCCTTGATGATAATGGACTGCACCTCTGAATCTGTGAGGTAGCCCCAATTAAATGTTGTCCTTATAAGAGTTACCTTGGGGGCTGGGGAGGCTGGAGAAGTGGCTCAGCGATTAAGAAAACAGAGTGCTCTTCCAGAGGTCCTGAGTTCAATTCCCAGCAACCACATGGTGGCTCACAACCATCTGTAATGGGATCCCATGATGCCCTCTTCTGGTGTGTCTGAAGAGAGTCACCGGGTACTCACATACATAAAATAAATAAATAAATCTTTAAAAAAAAATAGTTTACCTTGATCATGGTATTTGCTCACAGCAATGGAAACCCTAACTAAGTCACCTGCCTACTTTTACTCCGTTTAGTAATTGCCTATAGCCATTTTATTTTAACCAATAGTTTTAAATCAAGGAACAAGGTTTGCACAACAAAAGCTGGTAAATGTGGAAATTCGCTCATAGGCAACTAGACCTTTGGGTGCAGAGTTTAGCATTACAATATATAACAGCAGACCAAGCCTCAACAATTCTCCTTTTTGTCTAAATAAAAAGACACTTTTTCTTATAATAATAAACAACATTCTGTAGGAACCATTATGAAAAAATTATGTGAGTTCAGAGTTCTGCATGTAAATCAATTTCTATCCTAATTTTCATTATCAACCTAAAAACATCTTCTTAGACCTAGAACATCTTAAATCCTGTACAATTTAAGCTTATAGTAAGACTATAACTATCTAGTCTTCAACTTGTGAAGGAAAAAAAATGATATGAACATTCAGCAAGTGCAGGCAGGCACTTACAAAGTGGTAGAAATGTCAGACAATAGGCTGTCTGGACAGCTACCCAGTAAACTAAAACATTAGAGCATTGTCTTCAGCCTTCTGGCCCAGAATATCTGACAGACTTTTTGTGAAGCAGGAATTCTGAAGGAATTGCTTACCCTGTCTTGGCAGAGCTTGTCAGAGCTTGGCCTCCAACTTCCCTACATTCATTTGTCCTTTACAGCCATCACTGTCTTTACATGAAATTAGACCACTTTCTTTGCCTGGTGGCTAGCTTGAACAGATAATATTCACTCTCTGACATTGAACAATAGGACTGCCCATCAAAGTAAACCATCTACCAAGGGGTGATTTCTAATAGCTAACAGGCTCTGTGCTTGTCTTGGCCTAAAGTTCAGCTGGTTCTGCCAATAATTTATTTGTGATTTAATTCCAGAAACTTAACTTACACATATCATGTGAACTGCCTAGCATTCAGTAGCTTCTTGCTTGCTTCATTCTTGATGCTTCCCAGGGAAAACACTGTAGCAGTGACAGGGAAGGGTCTAAATCCTGCTGTGAGGACAGTATTTGCTGGGGAGGAAAATTGGTGGGCAGGAGAGTGAATTTAGCAGGCAACAGAGTCTAGTGGTCTGGCAGCAGGTGGAGAGGGACAGGGGAAATGCTGATAAGTACAAAAAGTGAAATTTCATTCTGTCTCTCAAAATGAGAGTGTGGCATCAAATTTTTTGGATTTTGAAAAATAAACTGATTTAAACTATGAATTGCTTAGAAACCTTTTTTCCAGCCCTTTACTCTGAGGTAGTTGTTGAGGTGTGTTTTTTGTATGCAGCAGAATGGTGGACCTGTTTATGCGTTCAGTCTTTTAACCTGTGACTTTTTGTTGGTAAATTGAGTCTGTTGATGTTGAGAGATATTAATGAGCAATGATTATTAATATCTGTTATTTTGATCTTGGAAGTGATATTGTGGTGTGTGTGTGTGTTATTCTTTTTTAGTTTTCCTGAGAGATGATTAATTTCTTGTTTTCTTGGATGTAGGTATCCTCCTTGTGTTGGAGTTTTCTTTTTAGTATCCTCTGTAGGATACTAAATTATTATATAATTATATAATAATTATAGTTATATTATTATTATACTTAATTATTAAAAAGATATTTTTAAATTTGCTTTTGTCATGGAAAATCTTGATTTCTCCATCCATGGTGACTGAGTTTTGTTGGGTAAAATAGTCCAGTCCAACATCTGTGGTCTACTACAGTGTTCAAGACATTTGTCTAGGCCCTTCTGGCTTTCAGATTCTTTGTTGCAGTTTTAGTTCTGCAGGACTTTCCCTTTTAGCTGCTCTAGCAGTGCATAGATGGGGTCAATGTTGGCGTGCACCAACTCAAAGCTCTGGATCCAGGCCTGCCTGGAAGCTAAGTTGTTCAGCCCGCCAGCTCTCTTGTACTCATCCAAGTACAAGCCTACCAAGGCAGGCTCTATTGTGATACCCAATCAAGCTAGGTGTTATAGTAAATATTATTTGGGAGTTTCTTCCCCACCTTAGAACATTTAGTTCCAAAATAAAAGACACAAAACCTGTTGTATTCTGTAGCTGCCTGCAGCTACTACAAACTGGGTTGCTAGAAAACAGAAGCTGAGGGATAGATGGGGAAGGGGCGAAAAGAAGGAGGCCAGGACAATAGTTTACTGAGGGCCCAACTTTAATCAAGGTCAGACCTTTTAACAATTTGGGCAAGCCCCTCCTCCCAGACTCTGGGCTGAGTTCCAGTGAAGTCATCTGGCTTTGCCTGGTGGTCCTTGGCTCTACAGTTCAAGCAGCTGGGTGGGTCACCTGCTTAATTTAGGAATTCGTAGACCTGGAGGAACAATGAACTTAACCTTCACTCTGAGCTTCTCCACCCTAGGATAAAAGTTCCTGCTGTAACCTACTTCCCTATTCTGCCCTAATGTCAGATTCCTGCATGAAGCCCTTGCCCTTGGGCAATGTCAAGTTCCTACCATGTGGCATGACACCCCATTATGGCTCTGTACATTTCCTCCCTTTTTATTAATTTGAAAAATGAGGAGGTAGAAAACAAGTGATAAACATCCTTCATAAGAAGGCGGGCCTTAACCAGGAGGGAAAGCATTCACTGTAATTCCTCTTAAATATATGATGTCTTTTGCAGAGGAGGGGTAATAGGCTCCCTTATTAATTTAAGGAAAGCCTCTCGACATCAACCCCTATGCAATTAGGTGTGCTTCTCTGGGGACTCAGAACCAGAAATTCACCTCCCCATGCAGTGCCTTGCCTCGCACGTCTCACTAGTGCCCATGTTTGCTCATAAACAAACACACATAGATCTGAGTTCTATGTGGCTCCCTTTTTGGAGATCCACTGATGTAAGTTTTGAAGCCAGGGTGTCTGCGAGTATCTTTAAAAGACACTTGATCTTTCCATCCAGGTGAGCCTGGGTGGAGACAGCCAGTCTGCTTAACAAACAAGGTCAAGTGTTAAAGGTAGAACAGGATTAACTTGTCTTGATGTCCCTGAGGTATCCGATTCATTTGCAAATTAGCAACTTAGAAGACACAAAGCTTGGCTTCTGGGATGGGAGAGGTAGCCTTGTGTATTAAGAGATAAGCTGTTACTTCTCAGGAAAAGGGGAGACTATATTTTAAATTAACTCAGCTGGCTGAAGGAGATTGTAAGCCATCTTCATAATTGGAATCTCCAATATTGGATTTATTTCTAGACCAGTCTATGTTTGAGTCAGCTGATCACATTAAAGGAGAGAGAAGAGTCATTATAACTCCTCTTTAGATTAATTTTTACTAAGCTAGTTTAACAGTCTCTATGTTCTGTGCCACAAAGTCTAAAAACTTGAAGCAAGGTAATTTATCTAATCTGGGACATTTGACAATTAAAGTAAGTCGAGAACATATACCCAATATAGCTCTTATGTTACCATTGTCTGGGCACTCAGCAAGCCCACAGTCAGCATATCTTCAGCATGCCACACCAATATATATATATATAAAAATGTGGTTTGTAATGTTATGCTGAATATATGATAAATTAACATACATGTATGATTAACAAGTATGAATAACACACATCTTGTTTGTATCTATGCAAACAGGCTTATACATATGTTATCTGTGTGTCTGCACTAACATAAATCTGTGTTGAATATGTGTTCTCTGTTATAACACACATGTATGATGTCTGTGTCAGTATTAACAAGAGTATAATAATCATACCTGTGTGGAAAGTCTGTGTCATATTAACGTCGATGATCTCAAGAAGCAGAGCTGTCTAGAGTCAGGGATTGAAATGCCTAGCACCTCCATTAGGAACATTTGCATGTCTGTCAGGAGCTGTCTAGGAAAGGCTAAGGCTATCAGGGTAGCCTTCCTGGAGTTGGTCCACCTCTTAGAAGGCCTAAGATCAGTGAGCCCTGAGAGGCAAGGTCCCAAGAGACTTCATCTTAGGATGGCTACTTGCAGTCGAAATGCCTTTTATGTCACTATTAGCCTAAGGATTCCTGGGCATTAGTCTACCCTATTGAGCAGATTTCCTGCAGATAAATGTAAAGATGAAAATTAATTAATTAATGCTGTTTAGATGAATTAATGATTTTATGGAATTACAGGTTTGATTAAAATAATCTTAGAAAGTTTTAAGAGATTGTTTTAGTTGTTTTGCTAGAAGGCAGTAAAGTTAGAATCAAGAATAGAATGTGTTCATTTCTCATAATAGTCAGTAAAGGCTACATAATAAGAAATACAATGAGCTTTCACAACTATACTAAGAAGAGATATAGTCTTGGAACAAATTTCTGTTTAAGGAAAAGCATTCAGATGCAAGGTTGAAGCCACAGATGTGCACTATGGTAAGACAAGGCCATGAAAAACTGTTGCTTTGGGCTTACACCGAGCATACAGAATGAAACACTGCTTTGAACATAATATTAACATCCTTCTGTAACTCCCATTTTGTGTAATATTTATCTTTGAGGTCATATTTTACAGAACATTTGTCTAAGAAGGTATAAAAAGGCCAGAGAAAAGAAATAAAGTTGGGGTCTTGGGGCTCTGCTCCGTCTATACATTCACCCATCCAAATATATATGTGGAGCTGTTTTCACTTTACCTGTGTGTGTGTGTGTGTGTGTGTGTGTGTGTGTGTGTGTGTGTGTGTGTTGTCTGCACAAGTAGCTTCTTTCTTTTTCTTTTTTCCCCATCTGTCTTAAAAAGAGTTAATGATCTCCCCTGGCTGATCTATCAGAGAAAGGCTGATCTACTAGCAATAAATCCTTTACCTAATTCTCTGGTGCTATAGTACATGTATTAATCACCAAAGCCAGCAGTTTTCAGCCAAAGAATAAGCGAGACAGTGTTAAATTTCCAGAAGGCATCAGTTTCTAGCCCCTAGTACAGTTAAAGAGAGTTAAAGGCTGGAGAGCATTAGTATTTTGATCCTTGTCCAATTCTGTGTTTCACCCCCTCCTCCCACCCTCCCTCATCCCCCCACTCATTCCCTTAAGGCCAGACAGGTCCCTGCACACATCCTGCCTCTAAAAGGCATCTGTGTGATGCTGACATGGTTTCACCGGTGCTGCGTTCTTCTTCCTCCAAAGCATGTCAGACATGCTACTCTCTCCTGCATCTGCCTTTGTGTCCTGGAACCTGGACCTTGTACCATGTTGCCTGTGCCCTGGACTATTTGCTGCCTAACCCTACCTGCACTTGGGGGTTGGAGGTTAGGTGGTACAGAGTCAACGACACAGGCTTCGGGAGCTGTAAGAATTTCTGTAGCAAGCTCATCTAAAGACTGCTACAAGCTCCTTTAATACCAGCCATCCATGTCTCATTGGCCCCAAATCTCTTCTAAACAACAGTTCGTGATTGTCTGGCATTGTCTGCACCAGCAACCCTTGGTCTCTCAGACAATCCTCAATTAGGTCATCCTGGCAGAAGGTGCGTTTGCAACTGCATGGCCCTGGCGTTTAGTTTACATAGAGGTGGTACCACTGTTTCTGCTACACATCAGAATTATTATTTTTTTAAACTGTCAGCAATCCTGTGGGGCTGAGTGGTGGCTGTTACTTTCAGATAGGGCTTGGGCTATCAGAGGGCTCCTGTAACCTTCTATCTATGACTCCTAAACAAGGAGGGGCAAAGAGTTAAACAAATAATTACAAATAATTATGTAATTAGTATGGCAAATTGCACCAGAGATAGTTGTTCCTTTCCTCTTGCTTCAAAAGATTACTTCGACTTCTTTTGTTAAATAAGACCTAAGGCAAATTTTCAGAGACTTGATATATATATATATTATATAATTTGGAAACTATGTAAAGCTGAGAGTTTGTCATATTTTAGTAATTGTACAAAAGATGCTGTTTTAAGCATTATTCCTGTTTTCTGACTGTATTCCACTGTCTTCACAATGCACAGTACTGCACAGCACCTGATCAAAATGAGACTCTGGAACATTAGCTAACATGGCTGGTGTTTTGAAATGAGACACTAATGCTGCAGAAAATACTGTAGTTTTCTTCAGGTCCTCCATAAGAGAAAGAATGAATCACCTTAAAGGCAAATAATCTAATCCACCTCAAAGGCACAATCTGCTGTTTTTCCAGAAGGTGGGAGTTCAGGGGCTAGATGCACAGAAAGGAGCATCAGAACATCAAAAAATAAGCATACATAATTGCATTTTGATAATAAAATCCAGGAGTGAACATAAACATCTTCCTTCAAATCTTACCTAAAAGTATACCTTTTTAGCATTTCATGGTTGTACATCTAATGTAGATAGATATTTACAAAAAGCACTGAACACTGATAATTTTTAAAGGCATCTTATTAAAATCCAAATTTCTTTGATTCTTCTAAGGTTCTATAGACGTTCTTGTTATACTTTTGCTCCTAGAGTTTAAATCAAACAGTAAGTTTGAGCTAACTTTCTCTAAGCCATTCCCCATTCTAGAAAAAAAAAGCTAAAAAAATCAAAACAACAACAACAACAAATTAGTTCGGAGGCTGGTGAGATGGTTCAGTGATTAAAAGCACCAACTGCTCTTCTAGAGGTCATGAGTTCAAATCCCAGCAACCACATAGTGGCTCACAACCATCCAAAATGAGGAACAAATAAAGAACCCATGGCCTGGAGCGATCAGACAAGCAAGAGGGAGAAAGGGAAGGGGGAAAATAAAATAAAAATAAAAAAGATTAGTTTGAAATGGCTGACATCAAAATTGTGTCTGCTTTACCAAGGGCCTTAATGGCTGGAGTTTTGGGATCGCATCTACCCTGACGAAAGGCCTTGGTCGCTGACTGCTCAGGACACCGGTGGACTGCCTCCTTCCCGCCTATTTATAGCTTCCCTCATTCTAAGAAGAAAGTCAGTTCACATGACATCCTGGGGACATGCTGAAGCCACAGTGAAATTTAAGGTCCAAGGAGTCTCTCAAGGATTAAGATGCTGGGAGCTGAAATGTTTTGTTATTATTTTATTATTTATGTTTATTTATTATTTTTATTATATTTTATTAAGAAATAATTATTTTTAAATGGA
Source organism: Apodemus sylvaticus (assembly GCF_947179515.1). Lineage (NCBI taxonomy): Eukaryota > Metazoa > Chordata > Mammalia > Rodentia > Muridae > Apodemus > Apodemus sylvaticus. The sequence continues at coordinate 149,718,616 of NC_067475.1, forward strand.
TATGGGTAAGATTTCTTCTTCTGGCAATCACCGTACTTTACCCTTTAGAGTTGTCTTTTACCCCAAAAGTCTTGTTCCTGAAAAATCTAAACATTTTTCAAATATCATAAGTGTGTTTTCAGTTTTGGAAAACATTGTATTTAAAAGTGGAAGGATAAATAGCATTAAATATCATACACGTCTAGTGCAAGGCAGCTATTTTTTGGTTTTTCGAGACAGGGTTTCTCCGTGTAGCCCTTGCTGTCCTGGAACTCACTCTGTAGACCGGGCTGGCCTCGAACTCAGAAATCCACCTGCGTCTGCCTCCAAAGTGCTGGGATTAAAGGTGTGCGCCACCACTGTCCGGCGAGAAACAGCTATTTCCATCAGTCTGTCTCATGAATGCCTTGAATTCCCTTTTCCACACTTTACCCACATGCCAGTGGTAGAAATCGAAACTAAAGCTGGAGTAAAAACTCAAAATGCATTACCTCGGGAGTAAGTATGGGAATGAGTTGGACACTGGCATCTGGGGGGAAGAAAACAGGAAAGTACAAATGGAGACAGGAGACCAAAAAAGAGAAGCCTTAATGTAACTCTTGCAGGACATTCTAGTTTAGAATGGGACATTTCAGTTAGAAACTGGGTGTCAGCCAGCATAGAGTAAAACAGAAAGCATCAAATGCACAAACCCACCATAACCCCAAAGACAAAAGCCAACCCACCACTGTCTTTTTGGAACTCCAGATATGCCTTTCACGAGGTCATCTATTCAAGCTCTACTTGGCCAAGGCCTGCAGGCAGCTCTGAGAAGCGCCCTGAAGTTCCACACTCATGGGGCCCTGGACTGTGAGGCTGCAGCCCTGACAGGTCAGGAGCTTTGACTGAACCATGTGACTCTCCCACTCAGCTCTCAACCTTGGGAACATTCTATGTAACTTTCCCACATCTTCAAGGTTTTTAATTTTTCTTCAAACTGGCACTGTACTTGAGCCTGTAGAAGCTCCCGGACCACTGGCCTCCCAGGTCAGCTCCTCATGTCCCACCACTCCATCCTCTCTGAAAGCCTCAGGCTGTGTGAGCTGGGCCTGTCTCCACAGCACACACGCCCAGAACATTCTCCTTCTTGAAGACTGGTGTCCATGCACCTTCCATGTTCTCTTGAATCCGGAATTAAAACATCCAGGGAGGGAAAAGGTAAGAGGAGGAAAAGGTAAGTTAACCTGGATCTCAGAACCTCCTGAGGTCAAGGCAAAACATAAAGCAAGGCTGACACCTAGTGGCCACCAACTTGCTGCAGGGGACCCTGCATTAAACTACGGACAAAAGAAAGATCTCTGAAATCAATGCTGGGACATGGCTGCCTCTTCCCAGCCTTTCATGTTATTTTAAGTTCTAAGGCTAATGAACTCACTTCTACCCCTTATCTGAGGGTTCTTCCTGCCCCCTCCTGCCTTCTGAGGATGTTCACCTGGGTTTGATTTCCTCAGCTCCCTCCTCACTATCCTATCTATCCTATTAAGATTTTCATGTCGGAAGCACCCAGGCTTGCTCATCCTTTGTGTCTAGCCCTGGCCTACATGGTGGGCTGTTTCCTTACAGTCTAGCATAGTTCCTGCCCCGGCAATCGAGTCACAGCTCTCAGGTGGGATTTTACATTGGTGTTGGAGCTCTGTCAGTCTTAATAACTCGGCTCAGTCCCTTGTCCTCAGTATGCCAATTAAGGAGCCAAGAAAGCCAAAGGCAGAGAGAAATGTATTCAATGTGGCTGCACCAGGAAGGGACTCTCCAGGGACCCTCCCCCAATCTATTGTCCAGGTTCCTGACCTAAGGTATGGGTTGAAATGGAGAGGCAGAGAGACAGCTCCTCAGGTAAGAGCACGTGGCGCTCTTTCAGCAGGCAAAGAATGCTTAGGGTTCCAAGACTCCCCGCTCGCCTGGATTGCCTCTTCCTTCTGCTCATTTCCCACTCGGCCCAAGCCTTACACACTGGGGTTTGCTCCTGGGCTGCCTCCAGCCACCTTTCCTTCTTCCTTCTCCATTACAGTCTCACATAGCAAGAGCCCGGACATCTCACCACTCACTTCCCAGTCTTTGCCAATCTGCTTCCACTGTCATTTCTCATCCGGATGTTTACTAGATGCCAAATTGGCTTCTTGGCTGCATCTTCTCAGCTCTTCCGTAGTGTGGTCGCAGGCATTTGCCCTCCTATGTCCTGACTTCTTTAAAGCTTCTTCCACGGCAAAGAAACTTCAGACCCAGCCCCGCCTGCTGGGCTCCTCATCTTGGTTCATCTCTGGGGTTTACTTTACCTCCTGAAAAAATTAACAAGTCTCTCTTTTCTCCTTACTGCCCTCCTTCCCTCCCTCCTACACAATGAATTTTGCCTTAGATATTTCCTTGCTTGGAATCCACTTTCCTCCTCTCCCCCTTTCTACTAGATAAGTAGATTCTTTCCTCTCAGTTCCGGAGTACTCTTCTGAGGCCGCAGCCAGGAACCCTTTCTCAGGAACACAATGTACTGATTGCACTTCCTAACTAAAACTGATTCCAGGGGCTGGAGAGATGGCTCAGTGCTTAAGATGGCTGCTATCCAGAGCACGTGGGTTTGATTTCCAGAACACACAAGGAGGCTCATAGCCCTCTGCAAAGTCAGTCTCAGGCAATCCAACGCCCTCCAGTTCTTTCCAGGCACACACTTGATGCACAGAAAAGTAGCTCCACAAGTTTCCAGGCCAAGGAAATCTTTTACCACCAGGCATCCTGAGATGTGAGTGCTTCAGGGTGAGAGACATGGGGCTTTAATAGCTTTCTGTTACTAATAGAACACAAGTCACCATTTCATTAGAGGCTGAGGAACAGACTGAAAAGCCAAAGTTCAACCCATGGTTAGTTAGATAACATCAAACAAATTAATTTGCTAGAGGATACTTAATATGCAGGAGGTGTCATAAAAATTATTTACTGCTCCAATAGTTCGTGTGCAGTGCATGCTTCCTAGTATACACCAATTGATTTCCTGTTCATGTCTCAGTCTTTACTGTCTCCCAGGAAGGCAGGCCCAGACTCTACCGTTGGCATTGGAACTATATTCTCTCTCTGGTGTGACTCTTCCCTCTGCCAGATTCCTCTCTAGTCCCTGTCCTCTCCCTATCTCCTGTCAGCTTCGACTTCTCAGGCTGACACATGCACTCAGCCTGTCTGGGAGAAGAAAATAGGGGATCAGGCAAGGTAACTCCTTGTGGTCCTTTCCTTTTTACAACCCATCTGCCGAGACCTTCAACAGGTACCTTACTGGATCCTTAAGTAGTCTGTGCTCACCAGCCTTACATTGTTGGATTCTCAGAAAAGGCCAGTTTCTGACTGTGCATATACCTAGACCCAGTATACACATGTTGCTTGATACATTGTTTTAGCAACAATGCCAAGTGGTATGTTACGTGTCACACTGCGGGAGCAGGCTAGCTTCTCTGAGAATATTTGCTTAGTGGTAGCTATGCCACATTGCATCATCCTGTCGTAGCGTGGTATAAAGCACAACTCGGTCCAGGCCATACTGTGGCATCTGCTCTTTTGAAGTCTGCAAGTATCGTGATTCTAATTTCCTCCCTGGCACACACATGTTCTGTGGCATCCTTGGTGCAGCCTGCACTCACGCTGCACTCGGGAGATGCCTCAGGGTGTGTGCATCTGCACACATCCATCAGGCAGCGGTAGCCATGGCAGTCCTTGTCCTTTAGCTGGTCCATGCCCACTGCCAGCCAGTCCTGGCAGCTGGACTCCCCGAGGAAAACATCTGTCTCCAACTCACTCTGCAAGGTCACCTGACTCACCTTTAGCTCATTTCCCAGAAGTCAGAACTAGCGGCCAAGGGTGAAGATGCCTAGAGAGCAGGAACTCCATAGGGCTCTGTATATACTTTAATGCCTCACATTTACAAAAAAAGAAAGCTTAAAATCAACCAACCAACCAAAAGCCTCAGAGTAAGTCTCTGAACTTTAACTTCTAGGTGAATAGTTTTAAGTTCTCAAGATGCCTTTAGCTGCACATGGATACTTATAAACTGGCGGGGCTCAGCAGTACCACCTCATCAGCAATGCATGCCCCAGTTCAATAAAAATGGCCAAGTGTGCCCTCCTCCCAGCCTTTGAGAGGGAAATTCAGACCTCGGTGTTTTGCCACAGTGACCCACCTAGGGTGGAGTTCTCTGACCAAGGTGAAGTCCATTGTTCTCCAAGAATCTGCTGCTTCCAGAGAGGAGCCAGCCACCTGCTGCTTCCAGAGAGGAGCCAGCCACCTGCTGAGCAACCAAACCAGTTTTGCAGACAAGTTCCCAGCCTTTTGGGGGAAGGGTTTTCCACCACCTTTAAATTTGAAGCTACCCATTAAACATTGAGCCTTGGTCAGAATTACGTTGTCTTGGCTCCTTATTTCTCTCACCTCCCAATGAAAGGATAGAAAATAATACAGCCTAACTCTAATGACCTCAAGAAGTCAGGAGTTTACAAAGCTATCTTGCTTTGTTAGAAACTAGGTAAAAGGTCACATTCCAGAGCCCGCCCTTTGTTTGGACCTAGCAGAAAGGCCTTGAATAGGTGATCCTGGCCCCATAGGGTAACAGGAAATGGGCTAAGCTTCTTGCTTCTGTAAACTTTTTCTGTAATTTTTTTCTGTAAATTACCCCTAAGCAGCAGGAGTTCACGCAGCTGTAGACATTATAGGAAACTAATTGATCCACTGAGAGCGGACTCCGATAATTTAAACTGATTGGCCTAAAAACTATGGAGTGGTACAAATCAATTGACTCGCATTTTGCGGGTTCTCCATGCTAAGAAATGATTGGTTTGTAATTCGTGGGCTTTGTCATAAGCTTATAAAAGCTGTCGCAATTCAGCACTCGTCGTCGTCCTCAGTCCTCTACCCCCGTGTGGTGTACGGCTGTGGAACCCAGAATTCTGGAATAAAGAATCCCTCATGTTATTGCATCGAGACCGTTTCTCGCGAGTGATTTGAGTGTCGCCTTCCAGGGCGTGGGGTGCTGGGGCATCCTCGGTTTTGGGGGTCTTATACCAACTGTTCTATTTTTCCTTCCAGGTGACCTTGGAAGCCCGTGGCTACAGCCAAATCCTATGAATCTAATTATAATGTTATCCAAAGCCATTAACAATCCAGTATTTGTATTAGTTATTATGAGCTTTCCTTGCAACTTCTAAAAGTAATCCTATAAAGATGCAGTCCAATTCCCAATTCCAAACTGCCATCAACTGGAACTGACAGATCCAAAAAGAGCACGGTGCGCTCATGGATTGGTAGGATTAACATAGTAAAAATGGCCACCCTACCAAAAGCAGTCTATAGATTCAACACAATCCCCATCAAGATTACAACACAGTTCTTCACAGACATGCAAAGAGCAATTCTCAATCTCACATGGAAAAACAAAGCAAGCAAGCAAACAAACAAAAACCCTAGGTCGTAAAAACAACACTTAACAATAAAAGAACTTCTTGGGGAATCATCATCCCTGACTTCAAGTTGTACTACAGACCAATAGTGATAAAAACCATATGGTATTGGCACAGAGACAGACGGGTCCATCAGTGGAATAGAATTCAAGACCCATAATTAAGCCTACACACTTAGAGACACTTGATCTTTGACAAAGAAGCCAAAAACATACAATCGAAAAAGGAAAGCACCTTCAATAAATGGTGCTGGTCTAACTGGTGATCTGTATGTAGAAAAATGAAAACAGAGCCATATTTATCACTTTGCACAAAGCTCGAGTCCGATCGGCTCAAGAACCTCAACATAAAACCAGATACACTGAATTGAATAGAAGAGAAAGTGGAAAAGAGCCTCAAACTCATTGGCACAGGCTCTAAGATCAACAATTGATAAATGGGACCTCATGAAACCAAAAAGCTTCTTCTGTAAGGCAAAAGACACAGTCAACAGGACAAAGCAGCAAGGTACGGAATGGAATGGGAAAAAGAGCTTCACTAACCCCACATCAGATATGTGTGTGTGTATGTATGTATGTATATATCCAGTATATATAAAGAACTCAACAAGCTAATCTTCAAAAAGTCAAATAACCCAATTAAAAAATGGGATAATGAGCTAAACAGAGAATTTACAACAGAGGAATCTCGAATGGCTGAGAAACACTTAAAGAAATGTTCAAAGTCCTTAGTCATCAGGGAAATGTAAATCAAAACAACCCTGAGATACCACCTATACCAATATCAAAAACTCAGCACATGTTGGTTCAAATGTGGCAAAAAAGGAACATTTTTCCATTGCTGGTGGGATTGCAAGCTAGTACAAGCACTCTGAAAATCAATCTGGTGATTCCTAAGAAAATTGAAACTAAGACCTACCTGAAGACCCAGCTGTACCACTCTTGGGCATATACCCAAAAGATGCCCCACCAAGCCATAGGAGCACGTGTTCCACTATGTTCATAGAAGCCTTATTTGTAAAAGCTAGAAGCTGGAAACAACTCAGATTCCCCACACTAGAAGAATAGATCTGTGGGAAAAAATAGGAACCGGGGGATGGCGGGCAATGGAGGTGTGTCCCACTTATGAGAGAACTCTGGCACACAGCAGAGTCCACGAAGGGGGATAGGAAAGCTCCGGTGGGACCGCGCACTGCGCTGGGGTAGGGAGTGCTGGGCCTGACCCACAGAGGACGAGACTGCCTGGGTAAGGGGAGGGAGGTCCTGCTCAGAGGGCGGAGCTGTTCTAGCGTGGGCCTCCTGAGTTAAAGAAGCTTGGTTGGCTGAGAGGAGGCTTGGACCCTTCCCTGGTGGCTGGAATCGCTGGTGCCTGCTCCATGCTCTTAAGAAGCAGGTTTAGTTAAGAGACAGCTCATGGTTACCATGCTTTATTATTAAAAGAGTAGGAAGAGGAAAGGAGACAGGGAAGTAAAGAAAGAGAAGATAAAAGAGATGAGAGAAGGCCATGACCACGTGGAAAGAGAAAGAGGGAAACAGAGAGACGGGAAGAGACAAGAGAAAAGGGCAAGAGCCTCCATTTATAGTCGGCTGGATTACCTGGCAGCAACAGCCAGGTAACGGAGGGTCAGGGAAAGCCTGGCTGTAGCCAGGTGACTGCAGGGGTGGAGTCCAGCCAGAACACTAGGGGCCTGGGGCGTGGCCACACGACTGATGGCCACAGGATTATAGAGTTGAGTTTCTGGAGTGGCCTTGCCCAACCAAGCTATAGACTGTCTCACACCACGGTCCCATATGGATACAGAAAACGTGGTTCATTACACAATAGAATACTACTACTCAGCTATTAAGAATTAGAATATCATGAGTTTGCAGGCAAATGGATGTAACTAAGAAATATCATCTTACATGAGGAAACCCAGACCCACATAATCTTAGCTTAGAATCAAAAGGCAACACAATCACTGGGTGCAACAACTAGCATCCTAATGGGTAAGCCATTCTAAGTTAAATCCTCACGTAGAGGATCCCAACAGATCTGCCACCTGAAACAGGGCCTTCCACTACCTACATTTTGGCCTCTATGCTTCCCGTCTATGCAGCCAGGTCTCCTCTTCCACCATCCCTTTGCCTACACGCCCAGTGATTGGTTCCTTGAAATCTTTATTCATTAGGGGAAGGTTCAGATGAAGTCCTGTGTGCAAGACTAACCCCCCCTCCCAGGCAGCCCCTCTTAGGGGAGCAGAATTAGCATCAAAATACAAACAGCACCAGGCTTGCACAACACTTCCCTTTTGTCCAATTAAAATACTCTTTCCTCAGATATAAATTGAGCACAACTATGAACATTTTGTAATTTATAAAGTACAAAATACATTTAACACCCAGTCCATCATTTTTGTCAATTAAATAGAACACTCTGCTATCTATCCTAACTTAAGAAAGATTTATAAATCCATATGCTATGACCTGGTTAGCTTGTATACTATCTGAAAACTATCCTTTTAATATATTCTCACAATGCTAAATAGCCTGGGTTGGCTATGAGACTGTAACTAATCTTTCAACCCCATTAGAAACCCGAGAATGACCAATATTATCTAAAAATATAGAAGTCCAAGTACAGAGATTATATATGAGCAGCTACACCCTGCAGGAGATTTAAGGTTTTCTGTGTCTAGATATTTTTCCCTGTTGTCAATGACTTACTTTGATCTTAATAAACTTACTTTGCATAACTATCTCCTGAAAATTATTAGTAGCAAGTCCAGTACTGAGGGAGGGGCACCGGGAGACAGAGTCATAAGACCTCACGTTCCAGGTCTGCCTCTGCTTCACAGTGAAGTCCAGCCCAGCACTGGCTAAAAACTAAAACCCAAGCCAATTAAGCAAAAGCCACTGGTTACAATCAAAATGACAAGTATTTTCTGGAGTAGCAAGGTTAATTCCAATTTATCATTTAAAGCAATGTATTCATTTGTCCAACATCAGTTGTACTGTGCTTTTGATATTGTATTTATCACTACATGAATTTTGGAGTTTTTCTAATACAAGTGACCTACAAGTAACCATTTTTTTTTTTTAAAAACACACTCTATATTGGTACCCAGGTCACTGGGTTCATGTACAACAATTTCTACCTACAGTAAAAGTTAACACCAGGTATCAGCATAGCTTTACAATACATGTAAATCACAGGTTGATAGAGTTTTCCCCATTCTCCCTTAGATACATATACGAGCTGTTACAAAAATAATGCAAAAGTGTTGACACCATTCTATTCTGCCTCAGAAATCTCATCAACCCAGTGTACAGAGTCAAGATTAAAAAAAAAAAAAAAAAAGCAGGCTGTTAACTTATTCCTGGTTCTGACCATATTATTTCTCTAAATCTCATGTTCTCAAAATAGAGCTATAATTTCCAGCCAATGTCTCCGTTGTGGAAAAGGCATAGTCCAGCACTGACTTGAAGGGTGAGAGGCAAATCTGTCGCTTCAATGTCAAGCACAAGGAGGGTAGTGGCCACCTCCTGTACCAGCCTGCAGCCGGCATAACAGCATAATGTAACCTTTAGTCCTAGCTCGGCAAAACAGGTCCGGTGCGGAGAACACCACTTCCTCCTCTTCCCACCTTGGTGCATCACTCCTTTCTTCTTGCCACCTAAAGCAGGCTGCCTGGAATGCTTCTTGTGTCTCAAACCTCCCTTCCTTTCTCACCCTGGCCCTGCGGGTCGCCTTTTCTCTTGCTCAGAGGTCTTTGCTGGGTTCCCGCCCTTTCTCTTTCCTCCTCTGCTCCCTCATCTGCTTGTTGATGGCTCCTCTCACATCCAGATGAGGCTTTTTGCTGGTCTTGACTTTTGGCAGCTCTAACTGGTCTTTTTCTCGGCTGCAAAGTCCTCAAAGAGGGACTGAAACTTCCTCTTCTTCCCGGAGTCCTGGGCATCTTCTCCTTGGGGAGGCGGTCCTGGAAGTGTCCCACTGAAGTGGTGGAGACTTTGGCCACCAGCAGGGCGCAGCCCAGCGCCTCCTTACTCTGGTGTCCCATAGAGTGCAGGCCGATTGAGCTGGGCATCTTCATCTTGTGCGCTCGGGCCGGGTTCTGTCGTCGGTTTAGCTCGTTCTTGGCCACCCATTCCTTCTTGGCGAACTAGTCTTTCATGCGGGTCGGTGTCCCCCAAGCATGTTGATCAGCCATACCTTGGTGTCCTTCCGGGCGCGCTACCTCCGCCTCCTCCAGCGAACGCTCTGCAGCTGCCACAGCTGTTTGGCGAGCAGCTGCCACAGCTGGTAGGCGAGCTGCACGGCTGGTTGGCGAGCCAGCCTGGGGTAGCACTGTCGGGGAGCGCGGTCCGGAGCCGGTAGGACGCCGAGGTCGAATTCCTGCTCCAGCTCTTTGTGCAACCGGACGCACTGCAACTTCTCCGCCTCCTCCTGCTCCATCTGGCCTGCAGCATCTCCATGCTCTGGTCCTCCACGACTCCCGCAGCCACTCGGTTCCCTCACTTTGGTGCAGCAACAGGACGTTTTTCCACTACAACAGCACCCAAAAGACCCGCCGCCACCGGCTGACCTCTGGACTCTTAATCGGAAGAGTTCACTTCCGGAGTACGTGGCGCCAGCTAGCAATGTGCGGTTGGGGAAAGGCCAGCAGAGGGCGGCATTGGAGAGCTGATGTGCTTCGACGCCGGATCTGGATTCGCAACCGGATGTGGCCCTGCAGGCGCTGAGGGTTGGCTGTATGAAGACTAAAAAGCTCCGGGACTGGCTAGGACTACGTTTCCCAGCGTGCAGCGGGGCGGGGGAGTGGTCTCCGTAGGACGCGGGCTGCCCAAAAGGCTTTGTTGTTTACTTGCTGCCGGTAAATTAATTACAAAGGTGTTTGGGGCGAGACAGTTATCTCCCTAGACTCATAGCCAGTTCTTTGTGCCCTAGGAGTGAGCGATGCCACGGATACACTTAAAGGTATAGAAGCCTAATTGTTTTGCTTCTTAGTGCAGTCTGTTCATCTGTGCTGGGTGGTTGCATGGCCTAGGTTCCAATTCTGGCTGTGCCAAAGTCGTGTAAGGTGGTGACTTACACGTGTAATAGTACTCCCTATCCAGGACTGTTTTAAAGGTAAATGTGTTAACACATTAAGGAAGGCTAAGATACCAGTGAAAATTGAATGTCCGTTTTTATTCAATAGTCGTGGTGACTTGGGGATCTAAGGTCGTATTATACCTGTCTCAATTTACAATTTATGATCATTTACTTTGATAGGTTGATTTACTATAGTTCTCTTAATACATTGGTAAATGTGAAACCTTAATTAGTAATCGGTATCAAGAAAGTTCTCAATAAATGAGATCTGCTGTTATTTCCACTGATGAAAAGGCAGACCTTGTAGGTAAATTGGCTGGAAGCAGTGATCAAAAAGAGGTGAAGAGAGTGGGGTCAGGACGCTTACACCCCTAGTCCTCTGTCGACATCATTAGGCCTTTGAGGCCGTCAGAACCCAACCGCTTGCCTCAGAGAGTCTTCTGGCTCCTCAAGCTCCCTTGGTTCTATTGAGAACCTCACAAGGTTTCCTGAAGCTTTCCCCGTGGTTTTGTAAATACTCCTGTTGTTTATCTTTCTCTTTGCTGCCTGACATCCTGAGGATATACTCAGAATTCTGAATATTTAAATTCCATGAATGCAGCCAAAGCACTTGTGTTTTGTGCATATGACAGACTCAGGCCTAACCTTGGTCCTGTTTATTGATCACCTGGCTTCAAGTCACTCTTAGTTGTAGGTCAGGACAGCTCTCCTCACTTGCGCTAGCCCACTCTTGCCTTTCATTTTACCTATTGCCAGCGCTCTAAAGGGGGAATGTGATGAAGGGTGACAGCTTTGTGACCTCTCTCATCAAATGAGGTTTGTGGTTTATTGTTCCTTCTTCACCATGAAGAGAGATAAGAGATTTAAGAACATCAAATTAATACCTTTCACCATCTCTTCACACATGGTTACTTTGGTCAGTACAGCTAGTTCTTAAAACAATTTCATCAGCCTTTAAAATGATATTAGTGTAGATATACTTTTATTTTAAAGGAATGAAACTATGTAACTAATTTGTTCGTTGTGTATATGGATATATCTGTGCTACTGTGCATATATGGAGGTCAGAGGACAATTTTGGAGGGTTCTGAGAATTGAACTCAGGTTGAACCTCCCTTCCTCAATGCTCTTCAGTTTTCTCCCTTTTTGATGGTGGGAATTATTTAGGATGACCCCGCCAGTTTTTGAATCTGCAATGAACATTTTTTTTTGTCCAAAAAAATCCAGTATACTAGTTAATTTGATAAAATATTAGCTAGAAGCTTTTAAACTACTTAAATTATTTCCACATAGTTCATTTTTGCTAATTCATAGTTTTATGTTGGAAGTACTTCAAAGAAGAATTTTTAAAATTAATTGGTGCATGCGGTGTGTGTGTGTTTATGTAGGCCTATGGTGGTTGAATTAGGGATGGCCCTCATAGACTCATGTGTTTAAATGTGGTACTATTAAGAGGTATGGCCTTGTTGGAGTAGGTGTGTGTCATTGTAGGGGTAAATTTGTAGTCTACAATACTCAAGCTATGCTCAGTGTAGCACACAGTTCTGCTTCCAGATGAGCAAGATGTATAACTCTTAGCTCCTTCAGCGCCATATCCTCCTGTTCGATACTTTGTTTCCTGCTATGATGTTAATGGACTGAGCCTCTGGAACTGTAAGCAAGCCCTGGTTAAATGTTTTCTTTTATAGGTGTTGCCATGGTCATGGTGTCTCTTTACAGGAATGGAAACTCTAAGTCAAGGCCATAGGACAATCTTCCTAATGCTGTTGTTCCTCATGTTGCCACCTCCAACCATAAAATTATTTTTGTTGCCACTTCATAACTGTAATTTTGCCACTGCTATAAATCATAATGTAAATGTGTGTTTTGCCAGTGGTCTTAGGCAATTCTTGTGAAGGGGTTGTTCAGCCCTCAGACAGGTCATTAGCAATGGGTTTAGAACCGTGCCATAGGAAGACACTGTGTGTCTTATTCAGTGATTCTTATTCAATTTAATATTACTCATATTACTGGGATTCCTTATTATCTTAAAGGACAAGGTATTGTGGAACATGCCCATAAAACTTTAAAACAATATCTTCATAAAAAACAAAATAGGGGGAATTATATCCCCATACACCACATTCTTTAAATCATAGTCTTTTTATTTTTAAAATTAAATGTTTAAAAATGTGGATGCCAAGGAACTCTCTGCTGAGTGTCTGTGGCACCCTACCACTAGGCATACTTACGCCTAGGTGAAATGAAAGGATGTACTTACTGACATCTGATCCTGATCAGATTTAGTATGGGGGTGAGGTTCTGTCTGTTTTTCACAAAAAGAAAATGGAATCCAATGGCTGCCTGAAAGATTGCTTCATCTAGTGGACATAGATCCTGAACCTTCTAACGATTAATATACTAATGATGAAGATGGTTCAAAATGCCTATCAGCCAGCTGAGTTAACCTGGAGTGTAGTCTCCACTCCTACTGTACAAGTGTTTTCTATCAATCCTCAAAGCCACCCCTCTACACACATACCTGGTGGACAGACTTTGTGTTTGATTTTTGCCAATTAGCAGCAAATTGAATACCTGGAACATTCCTGCAGGCAACTTTAATCTTGTTGCATTTAACTTTTGGACTTTGTGCCTTAAACAAATTTGCTGCCTTCACACAGGATTGCTTTCAGAACCTCAGCTGTTCACTGTGGCAGTCATTCATCACTATGAAGAAATGCATTGAGTGCATATTCATGTGTTCTTCGTGGCTTTGGTCTGAATGGGAAAGAGTGTACTTTTGAAGGCTGGTAGTTAGTAACAGGTAAGAGTATTCTTGAGCTCCTATCGACCTAAGACAGAGACAAACACCAAAAAGCTGTGTTTGCTCTCCATGATTGGTAAGAAGGAGAGATATAGACACTGGCCTAAGACAAGCATGGCTGCCTATCCACTCTATACCTGAGACAGGATTATGGAAAACAAGTAAATCTTGTGCCCCCGTCCAGCTCATCTATAAAAATCAGAAACAAAAGGGGGGGGGAATTGTGCCCTTCAGCAAAACAAGTTGATTCAGTTTTGGGGTTAAAACCCAAAGTTCCATGTAGACAAAGGTATGGTGTGTGGTAGCTATGCTGTCTGCTTCTCCCCCAACCACACATATAGTAGCAATGCCTCCTTTGTTTCTTTTTAACTTTACTTTTACTTTTCTACAAAGTATCTCAAATGCTTGACTGTAATAACCAGTTCCATTATCTTTTTTAATCTCATTTGAAACACGAAGCATAGAAAAATAATGCAGGCCATGACTAATTACATTTTTAGTTGCGTCTCCTGTTAAAGCCGTTGCAACCAAAAAGCCTGAAAAGATGTCAATAGTCACATATACATATTTGACTTTCCTAAAATCAGAAATATGAATACCATCCATTTGCAATAATTGATTAGATATAAGTCCTCGAGGATTAATACTATTATGTGGTACAGGTAGAAATTGAGGACATTGAGAACAAGTCTTTATAATTTGATGTGTACAATCTCTGGGAATACCAAATTATTGTCTCAAGCTGTTACTATTTTGATGATATAATGAATGAGATTGTATGGCTAATTGTTCTTGTGTAAGGCCTATTATCTGACTGGGATACAAATCTGCTTTGGCATTGCCCTAAGGGTTCTGTCCAGGCAATCTAATATGAGCTCTTAAATGTCCAAAGACAGTCCTTTAAAGGAACAGTAATTTCTCTTAACTTGAGTTGTACTTGCATAAATAATTGCAAAATTTGAGAATTAGCAGAATTTAGAAAAGGAACAGTTTCAAGCAGTTGTAAGCCATGAGCTATATATTGACTATGAGTATACAAATTAAAAGCTTGACTTTTCAACATTTTAAACAGTGGCACATAATTCAATTATTTGTGCTGAAGTGGAGGGAAACTCAAGTGAATAAACGTGATCCAATCACATATGTTTCTCTTCTATAGATGATCTATTTATAAATAGATGCATTCTTTATGGGATGCATGCATAAATTTACAGGAAATAAAAAAGCATGCATAGAAGCAAATTGTAAAAACTTGTCTTTTGGACAATGAATATCAATTTTGCCTAAAAAGTTTGCTCATGCAATAGGCCAAATATCAGTATTCTGCAATAACCAATCTAATTGTTGTTTGAAATAATGAATAAATGTTTTATCAGGTTCTTAAGACATTCTTTCCAAAATATTTTCAAGACTCTATCCTACAATTCTGTATTAACACAGCAACAGCTTCATAATAGGGTGTTAAGACTTTACTTGGAGATGAAGAAAGATGAATCCACATTAATAGTCCCTTTTGCCAAAGAATTGCTGTGGGCACATGAGTAGCAATGGCACAAACAAAGACTCTGGCTAGGTCAGCAGCAGACCAACTGTGGCAAACATTTAGCCTGCTCAAGGCTGGGGGGAAGGGCACACCCTCACAGTGTCACACTTCCTCCAACAAGGCCATATCTTCTAATGGTACCCCTCCCTATGGGCCAAGCATTTGAACACACGAATCTATCGGGGCCATACCTATTCAAACTACCACTACCTAATCCCTAAATTTTGATTGATGAAAATTGTAACTATAACTTGGCAGAGATGTTTGTGATCTTTTTCTGCTTAAACATTTGCTGAGATGAGTGTTCAAGTCTGTACTGGGTTGTTTTGGATTCTTGGAACCTAACACTGAAAACAATAGTAACTAAAACTGTTTTAGGCTACACTTTTTTCCTAAGTATTTTCACTTGCCAAAGGGAGACAGCAAGGAAAATAACTTCCTAGTGGCAAGTAGGTGTCACTGTATCCTTTAGTATCTGAGCATCAGCAGCCTCTCTAGCCCTGGGAGCCTCTGTTGCAGAGGAAGATGTATAAATAATATCCCTGGCATTCCCTAGACTTGACTTCCTCTGACTCTTTATCTAGGGTATGTGACTTTACTGATGGCAAGTTGAATCCTGTTTTGTTTTTTTTTTTTTCCTTTAGGATTTCATTGAGAGGAGAGTTTAAGTGTCAGGTTCTAGATTATTCATTTTGGAAAATGAAAGATTTCACTGGGCAGATATTACAACTCATCTCTCTGATTGTTTCCTCTTGTTACAATACTGTATTCCTTAGGTGCTCCAGTATTATTTTTTAGAAGCATTTTCTTCTCTGGATGCCCTCCTCCTGGGTCATGAGTAGACTTTATTTATTTATTTATTTATTTATTTATTTATTTATTTATTTATGAGATGATCTGATCTGTGACTATCATTTAGAAAGCTCATCTATTTTTATAAGATAAGGTACATGTTTGATATGGAAAGGAAGGACAGAGGAACTTCCCTGGATATCTCAGCCATTTTAAAAATGAGCTACTTCTTTGCCTATGTTCTTGACATGGCTGATCTGGAATGATGGTGGCTCAGCTGATGAAGGCCCTGGCCATCAAGCCTGCTGATCTGAGTTCGATTCCTGAAATCTATAGAGGGAAGAGAGAACTGACTTCTACAAGTTGTTCTCTAAACATGTGATGGTTTGTATATTCTTGGCCTACAGAGTGGCAGTAGTAGGAGGTGTAGCCTTGTTGGAGTAGTGTGGAATGTAAAACCACACCAGGAAGTTTGGTAAGAGAGAGCAGGTTGAGACCCAAAGACTTGGTGGGCGCACACCTGATGCTCAGGTGAGTCCCAGCTCCCTGCCAGACTCCTGATTTGGAACACGTGCCATGATTCTCACATAAAAGAAACATGTCTTGTGGTCACAGATGCCAAAACCGGAGTTCTCCATGCGAATGAGGTATCTAGAGGCCTGGAAGGCTTAGCCAATAGGCTTTCCTTCCCAGACATTCCTCCCTGCGAAAGGAGTTTAATCTCAGGCCTACTCTGAGAAGTGAGTAAGGTTTTATACATCCATTTTCCACCATGAACAACCAAAAGTCTGTTTAGAACCATGGACTCTCTTTCATTAAAACTCTGCCTTGGGGAGCCATGGAGAAGGCATTTGACTACAGAGCTGCAGCTAAATTCTCCATAGAAGGCTTCTCTGTGTTCCCAGGCACCAAGCCTGCATCCACCCAGCTAAGGACAATTCCTGCTGGAACAAGTCGGAGCTCCCCTCTCTCCCAGCTCCAGGCTAGGATCTGTCCCCAGCCTGGGGGCCGCTGACTCCTTTCTCTACTCTTCATGACTTACGGTGGTGCCTGGATGTCCAAGAGTCTGAGAACCCCATGGCCCCAGCCTTGTCAGAAGCCCAGGGATGCCAGAAGCAGCCTGGCTTTTCCACATCTCAGACTGCACTTTCCCATCCCCAGAGCTGTGTCTAGATACTTCCCTACAGCCAGCACCCACCCTGGAGGCAGTGGCCTGGCATAAGTGGAGTCAAACTCCCCATGTACTGCCTCTGCAAGAGGCCTTGCCAGGCTGCAGATCAGATTGGAAGCTAACTGACAGAGTGTGGCACTGTAGGTGTGGGCTTAAAGACCCTCATCCTTGCTGCCTGGAAGCCAGTATTCTGCTAGCAGCCTTCATGAAGATGTAGAGCTCTCAGCTTCTCCTGCACCATACTTGCCTGGATGCTGCCATGTTCCTGCCTTGATGAGAGTGGACTGAACTTCTGAACCTGTAAGCCAGCCCCAATGAAATGTTGTTCTTATAAGAGTTGCCTTGGAAAGGACACTGTCAATAAGACAAAACGGCAACCCACAGATTGGGAAAAGATCTTTACCAACTCTATATCCAATAGAGGGCTAATTATACAACATATATAAAGAAGTTAGACTCCAGAGAACCAAATAACCCTATTAAAAAATGGGGTACAGAGCTAAACAAAGAATTCTCAACTGCAGAATCTCAACTGGATGAGAAGCACATAAAGAAATGTTCAACATCCTTAGTCACCAGGGAAATGCAAATCAAAATGACCCCAAGAGTCTACCTCACACCAATCAGAATGACTAATATAAAAAATGCAGGTAACAGCAGATGCTGGCAAGGATGTGGAGAAAGAAGAACACTCCTCCATTGCTGGTCAGACTGTAAGCTGGTAAACCCACTTTGGAAATCAATCTGGTGGTTCCTCAGAAAATTGGAGATAGTTCTACCTGAAGACCCACTATACCACTCCTCGGCATATACCCAAAAGATGCTCCAACATATAATAAGGACACATGCTCCACTATGTTTATAGCAGTCTTATTTATAACAGTCAGAAGCTGGAAACAACCCAGGTGTCCCTCATCAGAAGAATGGATATGGAAAATGTGGTACGTTTACACAGTAGAGTACCACTCAGTTATTAAAAACAATGATTTCATGAAATTCACAGGCAAATGGGTGGATCTAGAAAATAGCATCCTGAGTGAGGTAACCCAGACACAAAAGAACATGTGATATGTCCTCACTGAGAAGTGGATATTAGCCCAAAAGCTCAGAATACCAACAATACAACCCATAAACCATATGGAGCTTAAGAAGAAGACCAAAGTGTGGGTGCTTCAATAATACATAGAAGGGGAAACAAAATAATCACAGCAGGTAGAGGGAGGGGCCTGGAAGGGAGAGAGGAGGGGAGAAAAGGGGGGCAGGATCAGGTATTGGAAGGGACAAGAGAGAAGTACAGAGGGTTAGGAAATTGAATAGAAATATGTAGCAGTGGAGGATGGGGAACTGGGGGTAGCCATTAGAAAGTCCCAGATGCCAGGGAAGCGAAAGGCTCCCAGGACCCAACAGGGATGACTTTAGCTGAAATACCCAACAAAGGGGAGAGAGAATCTGCAGAGACTACCTTCTGTAGATAGGTGCAGACCCCACTTGAGGTGTGGGGCCACCCACCCATGTCAAAATTGTTAACTCAGAAATGCTCCTGTCCAAAGGAAAGAAGGGACAAAAATTGGAACAGAGACTGAAGGAAAGGCCATCCAGAGATCTCCCACCTAGGGATCCATCCCATCTGTAGACACCAAACCCTGACACTATTGCTGATGCCAAGAAGCACTTGCTGACAGGAGCCTGGTATGGTTGTTGCCTGAGAGGTTCTACCAGCATCTGACCAATACAGTTGCAGGTATTCACAGGCAACCATTGGACTGAGGCTGGGGACTCCAAGGGAAGAGCTAGTGGAAGGACTGAAGGAGCTGAAGGGGTTAGCAATCCCACAAGAAGAACAACAATGTCAACCAACCAGACCCCCACCCCCCAGGGCTCCCAGAGAATAAACTGCCAACCAGAGAGTACACATGGAGGGACCCATGGCTCCATAGACATATGTGACAGAGGATGGCCTTGTCAGACATGAATTGTAGGGGGGGCCCTTGGTTTTGGAGAGGCTTGATGCCCCAGCAAAGGGGATGCTAGAGCTGTGAGGAGAGAGTAGGTGAGTGGGTGGAGGACCACCCTCATAGAGGCACAGGGGAAGGGGAAAAGGAGAGATGGAATGGGGGCATTGTGAAGGGGTAACCAGGAAGAGGGATATCATTTGAAATATAAATGAATAAAATGATTAATTGAAAAAAAAAGAGTTGTCTTGGTTATGGTGTCTATTCACAGCAGTAGAACTTTGACTAAGACAGACCACCTACGTGTACACAAACACACAAATGTTTTAAAAAAGTAGAAATCATTTCTTAAGCCCGCTGCTGTGCAAAAATCCTTGTTCATGGCACTCTAATTTGAAAATTGGCTCCCTGTGCTAGCTCAGCATCTAAAGAAGCCACACACCTCCATCACGCTAACTGTCATTGTGTTTGTAAAATTGTATTATTTCATTTGGACTCATTTTTTAAGTAAAATTAAAAAATAGGGACTTAGTCATGATCACTACAGTAGCTATAGTGCTTGGAACATTCTAGGATAGCACCAAAACTATTTATGACTAATACTCAAATGTCTGTTAAGTTAATAAAGTACAGTCATTCTTTTCATGGAATGTAAGGTCCAGTAAGGAAACCAAAGTAAATCCAGACAGGAAAAGAGTGAGGAACCAGTCCACCATAAAGCAGTACAGTGATTATGAGTTTAGTCTTTGATGTCACATGCCTCTGTTTAATTACTTCTTCTGCCCCTGACAATTCTGGGCTATATTTTGTTCGTCTTCTTTTCTTCATCTCTGCTATCTCAGTTGTGTTTGTTAAATCCATTTTACTTCTGTTAGTCTCAAAGTGTCTCTATTTAGTTTCAATGATCTGTCCGTTGATGAGAGTGGGGTATTGAAGTCTCCCACCATTATTGTGTGAGGTGAGGTGCAATGTGTGCTTGAGCTTTAGTAAAGTTTCTCTTATGAATGTGGGTGCCCTTGTATTTGGAGTATAGATGTTCACAATTTAGAGTTCTTCTTGGTAGATTTTTCTGTGATGAGTATGACATGCCCTTCCTTATCTTTTTTGATAACTTTTGGTTGAAAATTAATTTTATTCAATATTAGAATGACAATACCAGCTTGTTTCTTGGAACCATTTGCTTGAAAATTGTTTTCTAGCCTTTTACTCTGAGATAGTGCAGCAAAATGCTGGGTCCTGCTTATGTATCCAGTTTTATAGTCTACGTCTTTTTATTGGAGAATTGAGTCCATTGATGTTAAGACATATTAAGGAATAGTGATTGTTGCTTCCTGTTATTTTTGTTGTTAGAGGTGGAATTATATTTGTGTGGATATCTTCTTTTGAGTTTGTTGAAAGATTACTTTCTTGCTTTTTCTAGGGTGTAGTTTCCCTCTTTGTATTGGCACTTTCCATCTATTACCTTTTGTAGGGGTGGATTTGTGGAAAGATATTATGTAAATTTGTTTTTGTCATGGAATACGTTCGTTTCTCCATCTATGTTAATTGAGAGTTTTGCTGGGTATAGTAGCCCGGCCTGGCATTTGTGTTTTTATACAGGGTCTGTATAAAATCTGTCCAGGATCTTCTAGCTTTCATAGTCTCTGGTGAGAAGTCTGGTGTAATTCTGAAAAGTCTGCCTTTATTTGTTTCTTAACTGTTTTTCTTTACTGATTTTAATGTTCTTTGTTTGTTTTGTGAATTTGGTATTTTGACTATTATGTGACAGGAAGAATTTCTTTTCTGATCCAGGCCATTTGGAGTTCTGTAGGTTTCTTGTATGTTCATGGGTATCTCTTTCTTTCGGTTAGGGAAGTTTTCTTCTATAGTTTTGTTGAAGATATTTACTGGCCCTTTAATTTGGGAATCTTCACTGTCTTCTATGCCTATTATCCTTAGACTTGGTCTTCTCATTGTATCCTAAATTTCCTAGATGTTTTGGGTTAGGAGATTTTTGCATTTTCTTTGACTGTTGGGTCAGTGTTTTCTATGGTATCTTCTGCACCTAATATTCTCTCTTCTATCTCTTATATTCTTTTGGTGATGCTTGCATCTATGACTCCTGATCTCTTTCCTAGGTTTTCTATCTCCAGGTTTGTTGCCTTTTGTGATTTCTTTATTGTTTCTATTTCTAACTGTCCTGGCTGGTTTTGTTCAATTCCTTCACCTCTTTGGTTGTGTTTTTCTGTAATCCTTTAAGGGATTTTTGTGTTTCCTCTTTAAGGGAACCTATTTACCTGTGTTCTCCTATATTTCTTTGAGGGAGTTGTTTATGTCCTTCTTACAGTACTCTATCATCATCATAAGATGTGATTTTAAATTAGAGTCTTGCTTTTCAGGTGTGTTGGGGTATCCAGGGCTCGTTGTGGTGGGAGAACTGGTATCGGATGATGCCAAGTAGCCTTGTTTTCTGTTGCATATATTCTTACCCTTGCCTTTCGACATCTGGTTATCTCAGGTGTTAAATGGTCTTGCTGCCTCTGTGACTTGTCCCTTCTGCAAGCCTGTGTGTCAGAACTCCTGTGAGAACAGTTCTCTCTGGGAGGAATTTGGGTATGGAGAGCTGTGGCACAGGGTGAGCTCCAGGGTGTAGATGGAAACTAGAAGGATCCTGTTCCTGGCTGTTCCTTGGTTTCTGTGTCCTCATGGCTCTGGGCAGGTCCCTCTGAGCAGAAGTGGTCGTCTTACCTGTGCTTACAGGTGTGTGTGCACTCCTGGGAGACCAACTCTCTCCCGGAGGTATTTGGGTGTGAAGCACTGTGGCACATGATCAGCTCCAGACACAGATTGGAATTAGTCTTTCTGTAAACTAAAATGTCTCTGTCTTTGTCTTTTAGGTCTGTTTATGGTGGGTGGAATTAATCTTTTTGTAAACTAAAATGTCTATGTCTTTGTCTTTTAGGTCTGTTTATGGTGGGCAACTAGATTTTGTCTCAGATTATTTTACTCTATTATTGTAACATTTTTCTATGAACATCAATCACTGCTCGATGATAGAAGCAATTTATCCGAAGACACCTTTGCCAAAACCGAGGGCACTGTTCTGACATTTGCAATTAATTTCTGACAACTTAAAGCTTTTTAGTGATACCTCCATCCAACAATGAAGGCATCATGGGCTAAATGAACTGTTAATTAAAAGAGAAAAGTTTTCCCTGCCTTTCAATCAACAATACAGATAGTTTTCATGTGGAAAGTTTATTTTAACAAGTTATAAATTATTTTAACATTTATTTTAACAAGTTATAAATTAACCTCAATGTATTTTAAAGCAGTGGTTGCCAACCTTCCTAATGCTGTGACAGTTTAATACATTTCCTCATGTTGTGGTGACTCCCAAATAAATTATTTTGTTGCTACCTCATAACTAGTTTTGTTACTGTTGTGACTCATAATGAAAATATTTGTTTTCCAATGGTTTTAGGCAACCCCTGTGAAAGGCTTATTCAGTCCCCAGAGGGATCGTGAGCCACATGTTGAGAAGCACTGTTCTAAAGGATGGTATACACAGCTTCCCACAGTTAACACAATAAAATCAGTGTAGTACCAGAGAGTGGGACATTGCTGTCATAGGCCTGACCATGCTTTTGTTTCTAGGAATGTGGACCTTGAGTGTTTGGTTTAGGAAAGTAGTGGAATGCAGTTGGAGGAAGCATGTCATTGGGGGTGGCTTTGGAGGTTTCAGAAGCCCAAGCCAGGTTCAGTGTCACTCTTCCTTCTCTTTGCTGATTCAGATGTGGATGCTTAGCTTCTCTGGCTTTGTGTTGCCATGGTTCCTGCTGTGATGATAATGGACAAGACCATTGGACCTGTAAGCCAGCCTCAGCCAAATGCTTTTCTTTTTAAGAATTGTTGTGGCCATGGTATTTCTTCACATTAGTAAGAGAGCCAAACTCCTACAAGAATCTCTTTTTATCAATTTTCAGAAAGAAAAATGTGTTTCTTTCTGTCTTTCTAGCCTCCCCCCATTCCCACCCCCAAGGGTCTTGCTGCATCTTCCAGAACACCTGCATAGGACTTCGCAGGCTCCATAGACGATTGAGCTCCTCGGATAGCACTTCCTCATCACTGAAGTAGCTAGGTTTTGAAAAGCCTGTTGACAATCTCTGCCTTTACCTGAATAGTTTTGTTATTAGTAGTCCCTGAGTTTAAGATGTATGTGAATTTAACTGCCTTTTATTGGTATGGTCCTCATATCCTATCTCCTTCCATATTTATCTGGATTGAGAATTTATTTCCTATTCATTTCTTGGAGTTGTTTGAAGTTAGATTCCCTTTTCAAGTTTTCTTTTGTTTATATTCGATTTAGTGAAGTCTAAGATTTAATGCCGTACAGAATGGCCCTCCCTTTGTCAAGCTGGTGTTACTGTTATTAGCTAGTATTTTCTTTTATCTTAAAAAAAAATTAAGGCTGAACCTGGAGGTACAATCCAGTCCTGGTGTCTGGGGGTTGTGACAAATGTGCATTCAAGGTCAGGTGGGTCACATAGTGAGAATCCGTTTCAAAAGTAAAACAAAGCAAATTAGACATAATTACCATTATAGATAATACATGTCAATCATCAGGTCTGTTAGATGTTAACAGCTCTTGCTCTTTGAAGACAGTATTTGTTTTCTTTTGCTTCCATGCCTGTTCTTGAGAAATGAGTTCCTTTCTATAAATTTATATAAAATTATATCAGTATGAACATACTTTTAGGTGTTTTACCCCATTATTCCTTATATACTTCATTTTGTCCAGAGTAATAAGACTACATTGTCTTCTGGTTGAAGTGTTTCACTGTCAAGTTATTTCTAGAGGGGGAAAAGGGATGGATGGTAAAAAAAAAAAAACACAAAATAAAAAAAACAATATAATTCTTTTATGTTTAAAACCTTTTCTTGAGTCTGGAGAGATAGCTCAGCGGTTGAGTGTGTACTGCTCTCACAGAGGTCTCAAACTCTTTCTCAAGCATGGATGTGTCACACTTTCTGTAACTCCAGTTCATGGGATCCAACATCCTGTTCTGTCCGCTGCTGGTTGTCGATGGTATCTGCACAGATGTGTCATACACTCACACAGACAAACACATACACATAAATCAGATGTTTTTAATCTTGAAATTATCTTTGACTTCTTTTGTGGTCTAAACCATAAGCACAAGGCATTCAGACTGATCCCGGTCTCAGACACAGAGTGGTGGAAAATCCAGAGGGAGGGAACCACCAATGATGCGGCTCCTCGACATCCACATAAATTGCATTTTGACTGGACACAGAATTCTTGAATCATAATTATTTTCTTTCAAAAGTCTCTAATACTGCTAACTGGGTTCAGGGGTTTCTCTGGAGAAGTTCCTGGTTCTTGTGTCTTGGAGTAAGAAACTGAACAGAGATTGGTGGGTGTGAATGGAAGCAGGAACATATTATTAAAACAAGATTCACTTTCAAGGCAAGAAGCAGGTTGGAACATGGGAAGGGTCAACAGCTCGCAAGGCAAAGCTGTGCAAAGGATCACACACTTCCTGAGTCATTTACAGAGTGCAATCTTTCTTCCACTTGTATGGTCATGTGCAGTATATGCTGTTTATGTTAATGCATCTTACAGCTTCCTCAAAGTACATGTTTTAGTATCTGGAGTCATAGGACCCTTTCAGGCACTGCAATGTCTCTGCACACTCTCTGCCCAATACTCTGGCCTCAGTATTATTACCTTTCTTTCCCCTGGTTTTTGATGCTACCAGTGAGAAATATGAGAGCCATTCTGATTCTCTTTCCTTTTTTATTCATTTTTTACTATTTTGTATGTGTTTATGTGTGCATACATGAGTGAATGTGTGTGTGTGTGTGTGTGTGTGTGTGAGTGTGTGTGTGTGTGTGTATGTGTATGTATGTGCCTGTGTGAGTGCAGGTACCCTAATAAATCATCAGATCCCCTGGAACTGAAGATACAGGCAATTGTGAGCTTCCTGATGTGGGACCTGGAAACACACTAGGGTCCTCTGCAAACGTAGCAACTGATCTTCACCACTAAGCTATCTCTCCAGCCTCTGAGCAAAGAATATTTTAATTACAAAATAGTTTATCAAAGATCAGAAATGTAAAAAATGCACCATATATTTGGGCCAGAAAACAGTTTGGAGCACTGGGCTCATTTGGAGGAACAGTGGGAAATGGAATTACACAAACAGGTTGGACCAGATTGCAAAGGGATTTCATGGCATCTTTTCCAAAACTTTTCAACTGTGTTGCAGAAGTTATGCTGAGTTCTTAGGATGCAAATTGCAAATGACAGCATTCCTGCCTTCCAGAAACTGTAGGCATTGAGGGCTGTCACGTCTGGCTGCATGTTTTCTTGTGTGACCTAAGAGGATGTGTGTTGGAGTGCTTGTTTCTAGAGACAGTGGCAGAAAGGACGGGAGGAGCGATATGACATTCGTATTCCTACTATCCATGAGTATGCCAGGCTCAGGCAGGCTAGATTATTTCTGTATCATAATTGATTTGTTGGAAATGCTCCTGTGGAGGGATAATTTTCTAACCTTATATGAAAACAGAGTTTCTCTGGGACTGTTTAGTAAATTGCTTTATGAGTTCTGTGAAAATAAGACATCAGTACATCCTTCAATTAAAATTTATATAACATGAAATATTTATAGATTATTAATTATTGTTGCTACCATTATCTTTTAATAGAGTAGAAATAAGGTTAATGGCAAAGGCTGTCTTATCGAAGGGCATTTTCCCTTATTTCTCTACTCTCAGCACCTTTTTAAAAGCCATTTCCTACACTATGCAACAAAGGATTTATTCCCTTGACAATATATTT
This sequence comes from Apodemus sylvaticus, assembly GCF_947179515.1. NCBI lineage: Eukaryota > Metazoa > Chordata > Mammalia > Rodentia > Muridae > Apodemus > Apodemus sylvaticus. The sequence goes on from NC_067475.1 coordinate 149,744,241, forward strand.
AATAACAGACAATTTAGCAGACAGCAGCAATACCTTCTGCATCTGGATTTCTCTATTTTTTAAACAAATAAATGTTGTGAACATTTTGTTACATTATATTTTTCTCAGCTTATGGCTCCCAAGTTAGCCATCTATGTAAACTATACACTGCAGCTATTTCTGTGAGCCTCTGTGACAGAAGCTCATGTTTTTTGCTACCTTGAAAATGGACATGAAATCACATATCCCCTTCCCCTTCTAGTTTGTATCAATCATGATTCAACACATTGGTGAATCTCTAACGTAATTGAACACCAGGTAACAGAGAGACAAGATGACAGTAGTGCAAAGGCTATTAAAGTCTAATTGGAAAGACAAAACCACGAAAAGGTAGATATCTCAAAAAGGTGGGGTAGAACCTTCCAGACACTGTAACATTGTTTGATTCATGTATTTAATCCCTTCCAATTATAGTCCAATATTGATCCCAGTTCCTGTCACTGACCAAGTATGGCCTATACCCATGTATAAAAAGAAAATTTGAAAAATCAACAATATGCCTTCATATTTTGGAGGTGAAATTAAGAGCCTTTCAGAGAGAAACAGAATCTCCATCACCATTTTAAGAAAGTGAGGAGTGGGTGCTGGAGAGATGGCTCAGCTGTTAAGAGCGCTTGTTCCTCACTGCCCAGCACTGACATGGCATTTCACAACCAACTGTAACTACAGGTTTAGGAGGCACAAGGCCCCGTCCTGAAGTGAGCAGCAGGCATGCATGTGCTTCACAGACATTCGTGCAGCCAAAACACTCATACACACAAAAAGAAAGACCAAAGTGTGAGTGCTTAGGTTCTTCTGAGAAGAGGAACAAAATACTCACAGGAGCAAATATGGAGATAAAGTGTAGAGCAGAGACTGAAGGAAAGGCCACCCAGAGACTGTCCCACCTGGGGATTCATCCTATAAACAGTCACCAAACCCTGACACTATTGTGAATGCCAAGAAATGCTTGCCAAAAGGAACCTAATATGGCTGTCTCCTGAGAGGCCCTGCCAGAGCCTTACAAATACAGAAGCAAATGCTCACAGCCAACCATTGGACTGAGCGCAGGGTCCCCAATAGAGGAATTAGAGAAAGGAGCTGAAGGGGTTTCCAATCTCATAGGAAGAACAATATCAACCAACCAGACCCGCCCCTCCCCCGCCCCAGAGCTCTCAGGGACTAAGTCATCAACCAAGGAGTAAACATGGCTCCAGTTGCATATATAGCAGAGGATTGCCTTGTCAGGCATCAATGGGAGAAGTCATTGGTCCCATGAAGGCTCAATAGATGCCCCAACATAGGGGAATTAAGGGCGGGGAGGTGGGAGTAGCGTGGGTGGAGGAACACCCTTATGGAAGCAGGGGGAGGGAGGCTGGGATGGGGGTTTTCTGGAAGTGGGGGAAGGGGGCACCAGGAAAGGGGATAACATTTGAAATGTTAATAAAGAATATATCCAATTTAAAAAAAAGTCTAAAAATAGATTCCTTTAAAAAATAAAACAGGGAGAAAATATTTATAATATTCTGATATGCTGGGTAGTAGCCACCAGTAAATACAACAAAACAATACAGGAACAAAACCAAGCCATCCTTGTTTTTTATTTTCAGACTTCTATCACTGTAATCACATACAGGAGGCTCTGGAATATATAAAGAATAGAGGTTTATTTAGCTCCCAGTTTTGGCAATTCAAGAATACAGTGCTGTAAATATTCAGTTCCAGTAAATATTTCACCCTCCAGCTGATCATATCATGATAGCTGGCATCATGGTAGCTCATGTATGGTGAGACAGAAAGTCACAGAGAAGGAAAAGACTCGCTTTCTGTCTCACAGCAACCTTCTTGAGAGAATTCCTAATCGCATTTAGAACATATCGTGTGTTGTGGTCAACGTGCTTTGTTTTCTGCTAAACAATATACTTTGAATGCCTCACCGTACATGTGAACTGTAAAAGAAGCACTCTTCTGGTTACTAGCACAGAGAGGAACACAAACACATTCACATGGTAGTGTGTTTTGTGTTGCGTCGATGTTAAAACACTTGTCTTCCAGCTATAACGCACTGTACAGTTTTCTCTGAGAAATGCATGTGAAAATGCAATAAAGTAATGAAATAAAAAAAAAAAGAGAGAATTTTCTCAATAGGGAAAACTACACTAATAACTCAAAGAGCAGCACAGTTGGCCAGTGACCCAGTAGGCCTCAACCAGGCTCCAAATCTTGCCCGCCATGCTGGCTCAGGAAGGTGGTGCTAGGAGCCAAGCTTCCAAAGCACCAAGGCACAAGGCACACTGAAGCGCCTCCAACCAGTATAACTTGCCTCCTTCACGTTCAGCTTCCATCAAAAAAAAAAAATTGGCCAGCCTAAGGTGTCACCTCAGATGGTGAAGTGCCTCCCTCCGGTGTGCAGACAGAGGCTCCAGCTTCACTTGGGCCCCAGGTCTTCATTACACTCTCTAACTGAAGTCTGGGCCTTGTTCTAGCAGGAGCACAGCAGATGTGGACTAGAACAGGAGGGCCTGGGGCCCCTCAGAGTCTCTCTCAGGTCTGCCCTTTGCCTTCCCTTCTCCGGCGTCCTCTCTTCTTTGGGGCCTTCTCAAGCAAGTCTGAGAGAATTCTGGAGCGCACTGGGCTCACTGCCACAGGCCGCCTCCAGCACGGCACATGGTCCTCTTCTGGAGCGCACTGGGCTCACTGCCACAGGCCGCCTCCAGCACGGCACATGGTCCTCTTCTGGAGCCACACTGGGCTCACTGCCACAGGCCGCCTCCAGCACGGCACATGGTCCTCTTCTGGAGCCGCACTGGGCTCACTGCCACAGGCCGCCTCCAGCACGGCACATGGTCCGCTCAGATCTCATTGTGCGCCTGGACTCATTCCTCATGTCCTTTTGCTGAATTTAGGCACAGGGTATAAATCAAGCATATTAATGTTTTGTATGACCAAATTATGAAATGTAATGGATTATTATTTTAGAATGTGAGACAAATGAAGAGTGACCATTATAATTTAAAATGTAAATCTCTTCCCAGCAGAGCTGAAGTCAAAAATACTTAGGATTTTGGTGGTGGTAATAGTGGGGTGAAGCCTAGAAATGCAACTTGGGATTTTTATTTTAAATGCTAAAAATACTTTCCTAACACCCTCTAATAAATGTCAAATTCTCCCCTTTCCCCTCTTACTCTGTTCCTCCCCCCTCCCCTTTTATTGCAAGAGAGTAGATGGAAAATGAAGTTTCAATGTATCAGAGCCCTGAAAACTGTCTCTGTTGAGAATCCAAGCTCCACAGTGAATCCACAGTGGATGAATGTGTTCATGAACCTAGCCGGACCAGCAGTTAGCCACCAAGGAGAGGATATGAGACACCACCCAACCTCTACCCAGCATGACAGACCCTGCTGTTGATGAGCGCGAGCCTTCAGGGGCATCTCAGCCCATTCTGGCTTTTTGTAGTCTTTGGGCTTATAGTTTCCTAATCTGCAGGCAGTGCAAATACTATTTAGTAATAACAGATTAACCTGTGCCTTAAATAGCTTCCTTAGTAATGTGTTAATGTATTTCTACAGTCTTCTGGAATCAGCACTTTCTGGAAAGGAAACCTTTCAAGTACTTGCACTCTCTCTCTCTCTCTCTCTCTCTCTCTCTCGCTCTCGCTCTCTCTCTCTCTCTCTCTGTGTGTGTGTGTGTGTGTGTGTGTGTGTGTGTGCACGCACAGGAGATCCAGTACCACACACAGGCATGTACAGGTGTGTCTGTTTGAGTAGTCAAAATAGTGTGTCAAGTGAACACGAATAGTAAAAGAAACAAAAATTCAGGTTAGAAAGAACTGGAAGATGTCATGGGGATCTTGGTTTTAAATGTTGGTGCTGAAGGCACGAATAAGGCTGGGAAACAGCAGTGTATCCTGGAGAATTATGGTTTACTCAAGCCAAAGATGTTACAACTCGGAGCAAGACGGATCACTCTTAAAGGTAAATGACGAGTGTTGCTTCGGAAATGATGCAGGAAATGATTCAGAAGCTTGCCAGGAAAGTGTCATTTTTGGATGTTTATAAATCCCATTCACATGCGTTAGTTTGATGCAATTCTTTGATGACTTATCATTTATGACTTATACAAATTGTCATGGTATTGACAGAAGAACTGTGCTCAGGGTAATATATACATGGTATGTGGTTTCCAGGGTGATATATATATATATATATATATATATATATATATATATATATATATATATATATATATATATATATGGTATGTGGTTTTCAGGGTGATATATACATGGTATGTGGTTTTCAGGTTTGAGCATAGATGAGAATCACTGCCTCTACTTTTTTTATTATTTTACTTTTTATTGATTCTTCATGAATTTCACATCATGTACCCTGATCCCATTTGTCTCCCCATCCCTCCATACCCACATTCCACCTTGCAACCTGCCTCCTAAAACAAAACAAAACAAAACAAAACAAAAAAAATTGTAGAAGCTGTAGTGTCACAGTGTGTCCCACATATTGCAGTAAATTTCCAACTCCAATAAGCCCGTGTGAAAACCACACAACTATACGCTCTACACCTAGACTGGGCAGGTATACCACCTCACTAATCTATTCCCCAGCTATGAGATCCCTTGTCACTTGTGGTTTCTCTAGGCCAAGGGGTTCTGCTCCATCTTCCTTCCACCTCTCTTCTCCATCCTTCTTCCTCCACTCTCTTAAAACCTCCAGCTACACCTTTCTCCTCCACTGCCCAATACCAGGCTCTAGGCTTTATTTAACCAGTTAAAATGGGGAGCAGGTCCACATGGAATCATCTGAGTACCTGATCCACTGCTTGTCAGGCAGCCAGCCCCTCTTGAGGAAGCAGAATTAACGTCAGAATACGAACAGCACCAGGGCAACCCACAACATCCTTTCATTCATTGCAGTGAGTCATTGGTCTGATTCTAGGTCTCTGGCTTCTGCTACACGATCAATACTGGATCCTCACTGGGACTCCTCTTGGCTCTCCTATTGTGTCATGGAGATCCTGCAGCTTTGGATCTGTAGGGTGAATCCCTTCAAGGGGTCCAGCAGTTCGTACATAAGGTAGATGTTCGAACTGGCCAACAGAAAACCCTTGGCTGTAGCTGAGCTGGTCAGCCTGCCAACTTTCCTCCACTGCCCCGCTAGCTAATGCTGTGGCTGGCCAGGGGCAAAGCCAGCTTATGCCTTAAGGCTAGGCCGCCCAGTGCCCAAGCTAGCAAGGTCATCTTTATTGTTTTGCCCAAGTGATGTGCAAGAACCAGTCTTCCAAATGTTGCTGCTGGTAAGGGAAAGTCAGCTCTCCCACTCGCGTTACCTCAGGCCAGTTCTCCTGCCTGTCATAGGTGGCGATGTGGGGGTCCCTTGTGCCCATACCACCACATGTCTGTACTTTTAACAAAAGCTGGATTTATGTCCATTCCAAATGTCTTCAGTTAATGGATGGACCAGGCAAATGATTCATGAGTAAAAGCATTTGCCACACAACCCTGAGGACTTGAGTTCAAATCTTCAGAACTTGTGTAGCACAAGCATCCGTAACCATAATACTCCACAGGTAGAGGGAGATAGAGATGGGAGAATCCTCAGAAGTTTGCAGGCTTCTGTTAGCCTCCAAGCCCAGAAACCCTCTCTCAAAGAAAGTAGAAGGCAGAGACTGATACTGGAGATTATCTTCTAGCCTGTATGTATGCACCATGGAATGTATGCACCCACATTCACACATACAGAAGTGCATGCTCTCTCTGTCTGTCTCTGTCTCTGTCTCTCTTACACACACACACACACACACACACACACACACACACACACACACACACAATGAGAACTGGGCATGGTTGTACTGCCTGTAATCCCAGTACTGGGAAGCCAAGACAGGGAGAGGAGGATCACTGTGACTGTGCTTGCTCCCTAATGAGTTCAAGGTCAGTCTTTGGTATATAAAAAAATCCTACCTCAAATAAAACAAAATGCACATTCTTTGACAATTCATACATAGCAGTACTGAGTACTGGGTATTACAGCTCTAAGGGGAAAGGTATCCTGGCAGTTGAGTTATAAATACCACAAAGTCACGGGGCACAACAGAACTTACATAGGTGATTTATATAGAAAGACATAAGTGGTGGCTGCCTGCTTCAGAGAGAATCAGCAAGGAAGTAAACAGGGTTTAGTTTCTTGTGTGTGGGGTTTGGGGGGTGGGGTGGGGTTCCAAGGTGACCTGAGATTACTGGGGTTTCTTTTTTTCTTTTATTTTTCCTTTTTGCCCCGATCTTGGGGCAAGTTCAGGGATGAGATTCAGTGACTTGATCTTGGGGCTTTCCCTCCCATCCCCTGTAGGGTGGAGCTTGGCTGCCTGCTTCTGAAGATGTTGGAAATGAGCCCTTACTGCTAAGAATGTCTGGAGATGGAGTCTGGCCACTGTGTACCTTCAGTGGCTTACACTGAGTCATATGCTAGGCTTAGGAGAAACAGGATGATGTGATTAACATGACCTGTATCTTCTTATTATGCCATGGGCTTGGAGAAGGATATTTTTATTTGTCATTATGGTTAGTACAGCTATTACATATTATAAGTAGTAAGTAGTTGTGAACTTATTGACTTTGTATATGGTTCCTGGAAAAATGTGTTAATTACTGGATTTTAGAGTTTGGGATCAAATTCAGGGTCTCCTGCATCCTAGGTGGGTATTCTATAATTGACCATGCCCAAACCAATAAAAATATTTTGAGTGCTGAAAAGATGGCTCAGAAGACCCAGGTTTGATTCTCAGCACTGACACGGTAGCTCACAATCTTTTGTAACTCAAATCCCAGGAGATCCAATGCCATCGTCTGGAATCCACAGGCACCAGGCATGCAGGCAATGCAAAGACATGAATATAGGCAAAACAATCATATATAAAATTAGTAGGATAATAACTTAAATGTTTAAAAGTATCTCAAGTAAATAAAAATTCTATAAAGTTATGAATCATGTCTTTCTTGTTCATTATTGTATTTATTTCAAGTAGGATGGCACTTAGTACACAGTACGAACTTTTTCTATGAATGTGTTTCTATGTGTGAATATATATGTACCTCTCTCTCTCTCCCTCTCCCTCTCTCCCTTTCCCTCTCCCGCCCTCCCTTCCTTTCTCTCTCTCTCTCTCTCTCTCTCTCTCTCTCTCTCTCTCTCTCTCTCTCTCTCTCCCCCCCCCACCTGCCTACCTAGTACTGAGTCCACTTCGTGCTTGGGTTTAGAGCTGACCACTTGGGATTGGATAACCTATTGGAGTTCATCTCTGGGGAAAAGAGATTCTCTCTTCCCTCAAAAGCCATTGATTATCTATAGCCAGGGGTGGAACCTTATAAAATTCTCCCCATTTGTGGTGGTATGTTGACCAATGTGGTCATTACACAGGTCTTATTTAGATAACTATACTGTTGAGAATTCAGTTAAGATCTCTAGGGTCTACAATCTCACCAGCCATGGCTAGCTGTCTAGATTTATAACATCCAACATGAATTCCATCCTACTGAGTGAGTCTTAAGTCCAATTAGACTGCTGTCAGATACCACCAAGATAGAAGTGGCACTGTTACACCACTGGGGTTAAGTTGATGACAGGCTGTCATAGTATTAAGGTGCTATGCAAGATTCCATTGGGAAAAACAATCTTTCCATCATCCAACTTACCTGCAAAGCATCCTATAAGCCACAACAATGGCTCTCCTGACTCACTTGGATTTTTTATGTGGGTGACAGAGATTGGACTCAAGTCCTCATTGCCTGGCAAGCTCTTTACTGACTACTCCGTCTCCTAAGCCAGCCAATAGGTTTTAAATGAATCATGATGGCATAATTCATTCTAATGACACCTGACAAAACCAGACATTAATACCTATGTATAATGAGTGAAAAAACCAAGGCATTTAAGAAAAGTCTGAAATCAGTGGTCAAGACCAGAATAGAACCAAGGTCTCCTGATCGACAATATGATGGTTTGTGTCCTCGCTAACACTAGCGCATAAATTTAGAACCGAAGTCCCACCTTTCTGCGAAAGATGTGAACTTTAATTAGGTGCAGTCACACATGGTATAGAAAAGGCTTAAGACTATAAAATTTCCTAAAAATGATAATGAATCAGATTCTAAAATAAGCTTGTTAAATGCTATTCTTAAATTAAAAAGATAGTAGCTTATGATGCCTTGCTTTTCTGCTGTGAGAGCGAGGCCTCACCAGGCTATGTCTGACTTCACATCGTATCATTTCTCTGATTGTTCACTTCAACTCCATTTCAGGAATTGGAAATTATATCTAATACTCAATTCTCAATGAATTATTTTGTCTTTTTGTAGGTTTTTGAACAAGCTGATATGTAAATATCTAATTCTATGATATATAAAGGAACAATCAAAATACTTTATTTCATTAGAAATACTGATTAAAATTTTCATGAATGAGAGATTGATGCCTTTAATTATTTAAAAGGTCCTTTTTATTACCTATGTGTCTTAAAGACAAACTTTTCTAAAAATTTCAGATTTTTCAGCTTTAATAAAGCTTCAATAAAGCCATTAATATTTGAAATATTTAAAATCATTTCATAATATACTAAATCCTAAATAGATTACAGCAGAGAGACCCAGGAAGGTATAGGCTAAATCTGTACCTTTTCACAGGTGTTCAGGTCTTGGATACCTTGTTGATCCATTGATGGTACAAAGGAACGATGACTTTAATACATAAAGTAGACATGAAGAGTCCGACATTTTATGAAGATTGAATTGAGCAGAAATTCTCGATAAGAACTTCTCAAAATCAAGACAGGCTCTTCCCAGTTCTGCCAGCACTCACCTCAACGCTATACAGGGTTGGAGGTAGTTGTGCAGAGAAGAAGACTAAAGGTCAGATGGACTTACGGTGCTGGCTAATGAGAAGGGTGAGTTTGTCAGTGCGACCACAGGAACTGTTAAGAAGCCTTCAGACACAACATAGCACAAGAATGAAGATAACCCATCAGTTTGGTTCTTAGTAAGTTTTCCCATTGTGTCATTTTTTTTAGTGTCAGAAGTAGGAAGGCAAAATGGTCAAGTCTTAGCCATGACATTTCTTCTACTAACAATCTTATGTGATTTTCATGAAACAAACTAATGTGCAATATGTCAGGGGAGAAAGGAGGAGACAAGCAATGACATCAAAGACATGCTCACAGGACATTAGCCTACTGTGTTGTCTTTGTGATGGAGTCAACCATTAGGTGTTGCTTTTCTTATCTGTGTTTCAGAGACTGTCTGTAACTGGGTGATGGCAGCGTACACCTTTAATCCCAGCATTTGGAAGGCAGAGGCAGGCAGATTTCTGAGTTTGAGGCTAGCCTGGTCTACAGAGTGAGTTCCAGGTCAGCCAAGGACACACAAAGAAACCCTGTTTCAGATTGGGGAGGGGACAAGGGGTGATCAGAGCTGGTCCTGCCTCATGCTATCTTTTCTCCATACCCAACTACATGTGATGAAAGAACAAAGGATTTTCCATGTTAATCAGTTGCTCTGTGGATCTGCCAGACTTCTGGCATAGCAGTTTCCTCGTTGAACCAGGAAGAATATTGTTGTAGAATACATTTGGAAAAGGAGTCAAGGTAGAAAGATAGAGGAAGGAAGAGAGTGTAAAGTATAGAAGGATGAATCTACTGCAGCACACTCTCTCTGTGAACTAGGACAAGGAATAGGAAGCAAGCCCATTTGGTGATCCTACCTCTAATAATATAAACAACATATTGGTCCATTTATTGTGATAAGCCCCTTTAAAAGTTGCATCTCATTAAAATTTATAAGATTACATGAAGTAGATTGTCTTAGTAAGGGGTTTCTATTGCTGCAATGAAACACCAGGACGAACAAGCAAGTTAAGGAGGACAGGGTTTATTCTGTTTATACTTCCATATCACTGTTCAGGGCAGGGACCTGGAGCAGCAGCTGATGCAGAAGATATGGAGGGGTGTTGCTTACTGGCTTGCTCTACATGGCTTTCTTATAGAACCAGGACCACCTGCCAAAGGTAGCACCACCCACAGTGGCCTAAGCCTTCTTTCATCAATCACTAATTAAGAAAAGTCCCCACAGGCTTGCTTATATCTCAGTGACATTTTCTCACATGAGGTTCCCTTTGCTCTGATGACTCTTGCTTGTGTCAAATAGACCCAAAAACTAGCCAGGACATAGGTCTTATTCTCTAGCTCTACTTTATAGATAAGAAAATCTAAGTTCAGCTCATGGTATAGGCTTTGAATGCCAGAACTTGGGAGACAGAGGCAGGCAGATTTCTGTGAATTTGAGACCAACGTTGTCTACATAGTGAGTTCTAGGACAGCCTCAAAAAACAAAGAGTTGAGGAAGGGCAAGTTCAACACAGAGTAAGTAACTTTTCTAAGATGTTACATCAAGAAAGAGGAGAAAACAAATATTAATCCTAGATGTGGTGTCTTAGTTACTGATCTGTTTTGAAGAGGCACTATGACCAAGGAAATTCTTATGTAAGAAAGCATTTAAAAGCCTTGCTTACAGTTTCAAAGGATTAGTTCATGATCATCATGGCAGGAAGCAGATAGGCATAGTGCTGGAGCAGTGCAGACAGGAGGCAGGGAGACAGAGACACAGAGAAACACACACACACACACACAGACACACACACATACACATACAAACACACCAGACAGATGGGCACACAGAGACACAGAAACAAAAACATTGGATCTGACATGGGCCTTTGAAACCTCAAAACTCATTCCCCATTGCATACATCTTCCAAAAGATCACACTTACTTCAACAAAACCACACCCCCTAATCCTTCTAATAATTTTCAAATAGTTCCATTTCCTGATAACTAAGCATTCAAGTATATGGCCCAGTGGGGGCATTCTCATTCAAACCACAATATGTGGCTTAATTCCTAAACCATAATGTCATCCCACATTGCCAGGGTAAAAATATATACTTCTTTCCCAATGCCAAGCTCTGTTAGAGAAAGTCCCTTCTTCTGAATGGCTCCTCCAAGACAAATGGTCATTGTCATGACTTGGATATAAAATAGGGCAAAATCTCATGTGTTGAAGGTTGATTCACATATGATGATACAACTAACAGGTTATTAAATCATAAGAATGCTGATCTCATGAGTAGTTTAATGCATTGATGAGTTTTCAGACCAATGGACTGTTAGTGGGATCTTAATGGCAGAATGATGGCATTAGGGGTCATGTCTTGAAGGCCTTTTCTATGCCCCAGCCCCATCCTGACACACACTCTTTCTCTCAGCCTTTTAGTTGGCATAAGACAAGCAGTTTTCCTCTACCATGTCTTCCCAGCAAGATGTTTCGAACTCATCATAGGAATAAAAGCATGGGGCGGGGCAGCCAACCATGACTAAAACTCTTGAACCATAGGCCAAAATAGACCTCCTTTATCTATTATGTGTAGTTTGTCATAATGACAAACAGTGATTAGTATAGCCACCTAGTGTTCAAGACATTCTTAGGACTTCAGAGGAGTTCAGCAGAAAAGATAGGTGTGGAATCTGAATTTACACATCATGCCATGGGCACTGGTTTACAGAATTAGGATGCCTTGCCCAGAGTAGTTTGTGCCACTGTTATAAAATTGTCTGAGTTTTTTTCACACCAACAGATAGTCTTATGCAGTTGTCATCAAGTTGTTACTTTAATATCACAGTCAATCATATATAATGGCACAGCCAAACACACCTGTCATCCTCATTAAAACAAATATCACATTTGCATAATCACTGTCAACAGAAAGATCCACATACAAAGTATATAGAAAGCTAATAAAGTTTGTTCAAGCAACAGTACCCTCCTCATTGTGCATCTATCTGTCCCAGGAATCTTCCTGGGGACTCTACAACCTCAATCTGATCTCCTTGCCTCACTTCCTATAAGACACAGCCTTTATGTTAGAATAGTTCACAGGAAGATTATAGGGAAAGATAGAAAGAGTAATCAGAAAAAAACTGAAGTTGTGTGTGAGAGTGCCATTACTGAAACAAAAAAAGCTCTTAAGAGACAGTTACTAACTGTGGAGACAAGAGGTCATCTCTAGGAAGGACTGTTATGTGATATGACAGCTACAATCATGTGTTTGTAGAAGGGGTAATTTATTTAATGTTGCTTTTGAGGGCAGAATAGAGCCCACAGTTCAAGGCTCATCACAGCAGAAAAGGTAGAATGTACAGGGCCTACAGTCTGGTGAATGGGACAGGGAGATCAGGAGAGGCTGGGAAATGTTCCTTGGTTCTCAAATTGTTCTCACTGTGTTATATTTGATCATCCCCATCTGCTCTGAGATGGGTGTCATCATCCTCCTCTTTGTAGATGAGGACATAAAAGCTGTTCTGGTCAACCTATACAGTGAGCACAATGAAGAAGTATCAAAATGGAGTCTTGAATTCAAGACTCGGTTCTTAAAACCAAACAGGCTGACATTCTAACAGTATATAGAGCATTGTCCTGTTATGTGGGAACAGCGAGACTTCAACAGCTAAGTGGGTAGGATTTACTGGTAGGATTTGAGTATCTAGTAGAACCCTTGATAGCAAATAAATATCGCAAGACTTCCATAAACAGAAAAATCCCAGGAATAAGTCAGGGAGAATGGGAACTAAGCTACGTTTATGACTACCATGCTGGGAACTTTTAAACTATCTAATAAACGTAGGGTTTTTTTATCTTAAGAGTTTGGCTTACACCAGAGCAAGGCTGTAGGTGCTGTGGATAGAGACATGGCCTACAGCAGAGACAAGAACATAAATAGATTATCCAGAGTCAAGGAGAGCAGTGTGGTGGGAGCTCTCAGCAATGACTTATGTAGCCCTGCGACAGAAGGCCTGTTTTAGAGGGCGGCCTGTTGCCAGGGCAACAGAGTCATGCCTCAGAGGTCCAGTGTGAGTTGTGTTGTGGTTATCTTAACCCTAGAGAGCTCCATGGGATTTCTTGTTTTCTGGGTGGCTTCATTTACCGCTTACCGGATGCTGTAACATACCTCCTGACACTCAGGCTGCACACGGATCATCTCCAGGCTTCTCAGAGGCTCACTTCTTCTCCCAAACAGTTCCACCTGAAAAATGACAGTTCTTGATCAGTCAAGGTTTCTGACCTCTTAGGTTTGTGTACGTGAAAATGCCCCAAAGGGCTAAAGTCATTCTCAAGGGCAGTGGCCATTCCTATCCTGCTTACTGGTGAATTTTTATCACTAATTACAGTCAGCCTGTTATGTAAGTGAGTGACTATGCCAGTGAGTAACTGAGTGAATGAATGAATGTTAAGCAGAATTAGTCAGGAAAACTAGGGAGGGGAGGGTGGTAGAATTTCCAAGGTAATTTCATGACATTCAAGCATCCGCTTGAAGCTCCCTCACCTAAGCAGCCACAGTCATTGACTGAATGGTCCGTGTCATGAACTGAAGAAGAGAAAGCTTAATTCCCTGTCTATGAAAGACTCCCAGTCTCTCCATTGTCTGAATGAATCTACTGGCATTTTCTTAGTGAACTTAGCACAGTCTCTCAAACATAGAATGTGTCCTATAAATGCGGCTAAGTAGTAAACATCTTTGTAGTAAGGCAGTTTTATGTAGTTAGTATTTTGTTTCATTTTGTGGGCACAGTATATAAAACCTCCGAAGTATAAAGTTTTTACTGAGGGCTATTGCCTCAGGGAGTGGTATTGAAATCTAGGACAGCTTGTAGCTCTTTAGCTATTTTCTACAACTTTTCATTAGGAGATAGGATAGCCAAACCATGATTGGAGAAAAGACCGGGGCATTATCAAACAATGAACTTTCTGGTGCCTCAGAACTGTGAGAAATAAAACTTTCCTCTTCATAAAATACCCAGCCCTGGGTATTCTGTAGTAATAACACAAACAGCCTTACTCATCATCTGAATCAACCTTAATCATCATACCCCACTTACACCCATCCCGTTCTTTGCATACCCTTGTTAACACTGCAGTTGTCAGGGCCGCTGCAGCTGTCTCTTTTCTGGTCTCTGAACGTCTTCTCTAATTTACTGCCCGATGAACTTTTCAAATTATATTACTGATAAGCTCACTCATTTGCTTAGGTCTTTCAGTGGGCTAGCTCCAACTAGTTTTAGAGTGAGTCTTAGAGGGATACAAACCATGGTTTTGTTGGCCTTACATTACACAACTTCATTGTCTTTTTTCATTGACTTGAGCCACATGTCTTCTTGCAGTTCAGTGCTCTTATAAAGCACCAGAGTGGTGATGATCCTGTCTTTCAGTGCAGTACATTTTCTACCATGCAGCCTTTCTGCCTTACTTTCTGGTATCTTATTCTGACATGACCAAAAGGAAGGAAGGAAGGAAGGAAGGAAGGAAGGAAGGAAGGAAGGAAGGAAGGAAGGGAGGGAGGGAGGGAGGGAGGGAGGGAGGGAGGGAGGGAGGGAGGGAGGGAGGGAGGGAGGAAGGAAACAAATGGTATGTGACTGCTCCCTCAACTCTAACAAAACTACTTATTTTAATTAATTAAGTTCTTTCACAAATGCTAGGATAGAGTCAGAGACTGATAAAGCAAACAATTATGTCTTTCTTCAGATAAAAATCTTGTCACCGTCTTTGGTGTATGAAATCATAATCGAGAATTGCTTGTGTGTTATCTTTGGCTAATGATAAGATGAGGCTGGGTAGTAAAGACTAAAGGTCAGTTGTCAAATGTACTCATTTGCTAAAGAATCTTCTGACTTTCTGAAGTGCTTTGGATGCTGACATGGTTAATGAGCAGACTTCCGAGCTGTGAGTCATTAGACCCTCCTGTTAGACGGTGGCATCCTTGGAGTAGCAGCCTGAATATGGTGAATTCTGACTTGTTACTGTTCCTTTGTTAAACTCTCTCTGAGAGAACTTTGTCACTATTATGATGGCTGGTCAGAATGACAGTGTTCATTGTGAAAAGTTTTGGGGCCGATTATGGGAAAGTGCTTGTCTCATGCGTGATTTTATTCACTGCCAAGAACACCCAAGATACTGCTTTCATGAAGGTGGGCAGGTCAGGATAGACTGAGAATGATTGTAGAATGGGAGATGACAGAAAGGTAATGGATGTCACATTGTAAGGAGATTGACTGCAGTCCCTGAGCCTGAGATTATGCTTGGAACAAGAAAGCTTTTTCACCTTCTTTGTCCTTCAGGACTTTCTAAAGTTCTAGAATCTTAGAAACAATCATTCTAAATGACCCATCCAAAGTATTTTGCAAGTTTCCCAAAGATTACCATGGCAACTAAATTACTTTCATGACTAAACTAAATAAAGTATGTTTAGAGATTTCTCCCCCATCATTTGCAAGTGGCTGTTTATTAAAGAGGAAATGTCAGAGGTTGGGACTATCATGCTCTTTGGAAAGGGAGAATATGAACAGTCTCTGGAGGGGGGTGGATGCTCTGAACAATATGAAGGAAGTTTGTCAAAAGCCTCCATGTACTGTGTACGTTAAGTGCCTGGCAATGACAATGAAATCATTCAAGGGGACACTGGTGCTCTCTGTGAAAGGAACACAAAAGAGCAGTTTGATTATGGGGTTAGTTTGGGAATAATTTGGTGATAGCTTCTTTGTTTATTAGAAAAATGTGAGTCCACTTGTACTACATCCTTGAATTTTATGTTCCACAAGGTAATTTCTTTTTCATGATCCAAAAGGGGAAGTATCAATCAAAGGTAAGCTCTGCTAATTTTTTTTTAAAGATGGTGTTATATAATTACACCCTGACGTTTCACGTGGAGTTTGTTGTTGTTGTTTAGTGAAGATTGTTTTCCTTTCAAATGGATGGAGCTAGAGAACATCATACTAAGTGAGGTAACCCAGACTCAAAAGGTGAATCATGGTATGCACTCACTAATAAGTGGTTATTAACCTAGAAAACTGGAATACCCAAAACATAATCCATACATCAAATGAGATACAAGAAGAAAGCAGGAGTGGTCCCTGGTTCTGGAAAGACTCAGTGAAACAGTATTTGGCAAAACCAGAACGGGGAACTGGGAAGGGGTGGGAGGGAGGACAGGGGAAGAGAAGGGGGCTTACGGGACTTTCGGGGAGTGGGGGGGGCTAGAAAAGGGGAAATCATTTGAAATGTAAATAAATTATATCGAATAAAAAAATAACAATAAAAAAATAAATAGGTCAAGTTTCTAGTGGACTTGAGACCCCCCTTCTAAGTAGGACTGAAGTATCTATCCTCTTTGGTCTTCATTCCTCTTAAAAAAAAAAAAAGATTGTTTTCCTTTAACATTTTATTTGCATGTTCTTAGAAAAACTGTTTTCTTGTGACATATCAAAGATCTCTGGTGATGAGCAGAGTGCAACACTGCATGAAGTTTGTGAAGTTTTGCTTTCCTCTTCTAGGTAAACTGTTTATAGCCAATGCAGGTATCTACACTCTACCCGGAGCCACTGATTTACAGACCTGGGTACATCTTCCAGCGGTGCCATGTGAAGTCCCACTCCTCAGTAAGGAGGCAGTGCATCTGGACCCTCCCATATTCCCAAGCTTCAATTTGGATACTTTTACTACTGACACCAACACTTTCCCCAGAGGCAGCCTACGGCATTAGACAGAGAAAATGGGCTTCCTTTTCATTAAACTAAAACTGTTATCATACAACTTTTGCCCATGGATTCTTACTTGACTCTTCAGACCAATGAGTCTACCAGCAATCACAAAAATTGTTAGACTTCCTGTGTACTAACCTCTGTTACTGGACCGAAGGTTGAAGCCTAGCAAAGATGGAGTGAGTTTAAGAGTTCTTTGGTGTCAAGTGACTGACTTGCATTTTGTATGGTTGCATAAGTCTATGTTGTGATGTTTACAAAACAATGAAATTGCTTCAAGATGAATTCTCTAATGTCCCTACCAGTCAACAAATCATAACTGTATAGATATACTCCATATGACAAATGTTGAGCAGTAATTCACCAAGATATTCAATGTATCAAAAAAATACATTAGTCCCACCCCTACCCCAAGGCCCTTCCCCTTTTCCCACGATGGCATGTGCTCTTAATTGACGAGCCACCTTTGTAGACCATTGGCTGCTGTTACTTTTCATTCTCTTTCCTACCAATTAGGAAGGACTTTACCTTTAAAACTATGTTAGCTATGTTCTGTATCCCACTGTAATTTTTTGTAGTGTTACCATTTGATTCTTGACCCATGAGATCAAGACATGAAGTTCTGAGCTGCTGGACCTTACAAAAAAGGTAAGCTCTGGATCTTACCCTCATAAAGAGGGTGTATCCACTGTGAGCTTGTCAGTAAGATGACATAAACAGAAGTGACTTGTGTAAACACTCCTGTTGAAGCATAAACAATATTTGCTATTTGCACTATTAGTATAAAAGTAGAAATATAATCTAAAGTGCATGTGCATTTATAGATAAGAATTTCTGGAGTTCTTATCAATATATACTTCTCCATAAATATGAGTCTGTGCTCATCTGATGGATCCATTAACTTGTGAGGCCTTGTTAGTGCTTTGCCTACAAGGTGGTAATACTGGCAAAACTCTCTAGAAACTTCTGAGCTATGTGCGTCTTCTTAACATTCACCTCTGAAGTGTTTACTGAATGTATTATAAGAAATCTGAGCGTGATAAGGTCACTGCCGTAGTCTTTTCAATGTTATGTTTCCCACCAAAAAACCCTAAAAGTGTGAAGTATCTCAAGTGTGTAGTAGCCATTAGTGCAAAAGGAAACCCTACAGCATGACATAGTTTCCCAAGTATAGTGATCACCCTCACCTAACAATGGCAGCCTGCATATACCTAGTATAGAGATGACCATACTCACGTCACAGTGGCAGTATACATATACTCAATAGAGTGATAACCACACTCACCTCACTGTGACAGTGTGCAGTGTGCATATACCCAGTATAGTGATGACCATGTCTACCTAACAATGGCAGCCTGCATACAGTTGGTATAGTGATGATCACTCTCACCTAACAATGCCAGCCTGCATACACTTGGTTTAGTGGTCACCACCTTCACCTCACAGTGGCAGTGTGCAGTGTGCCTATACTCAGTGTAGTAATAACCACACCCACCTCACAGTGGCAGTGTGCAGTGTGCCTATACTCAGTATAGCGATGACCACACCCACCTCACAGTGGCAGCAGTGTGCAGTGTGCATATACTCAGTATAGCGATGACCACACCCACCTCACAGTGGCAGTGTGCAGTGTGCATATACTCAGTATAGCGATAGCCAAACCCACCTCACAGTGGCAGTGTGCAGTGTGCATATACTCAGTATAGTAATAGCCACACCCACCTCACAGTGGCAGTGTGCATTGTGCCTATACTCAGTATAGTAATAGCCACACCCACCTCACAGTGGCAGTGTGCAGTGTGCATATACTCAGTATAGTAATAACCACACCCACCTCACAGTGGCAGTGTGCAGTGTGCCTATACTCAGTATAGCGATAGCCACACCCACCTCACAGTGGCAGTGTGCATGTACTCAGGCCTTCTTTTAAGCAGTAGGTAGTTTTCCATGAACAGCAAGAAAGAAAAGCATACGGGCTAAGAGTGGGTTAGAGAATTAAAAATAAGAATGGATCTCAGTGTCCAAAGAGCAAAGAGCTGTACTATAGAGGGTGACATGCAGATTAGCCAGGAGCCCGGGTCTGTCTTCCCTTCAGAATTTGGGCCAAAGCATGTACAATGTGGCTTGTGCTTAACAGTTTCAGAAATGTTCAGTGTTAGAAGCAGAGGTGATTACCTAAGATGCATCTTTAGAGCAATGTGTACAGTCTTCCATCAACTGTTTTATCTGTAAAAAAAAAATAGAGTTAAGAATGAAGCATATGGTATACAACAACTTGGTTCCAACCCTACTGTCAGGGGTCAGGGTCTCAGAGGCAGAGTTCTTGCATAGTTTTGAGACAGATCTTGTAATGTAGCACAGGCTGGCCTCTTCTTGTTATCCTCTTTCCTTAGCTCCCTGACCCCTAGAATTATAGGCATCAGGACAGACCTGGGCATGCAGAGAATCTATAAGCATCAACCTTGCAGACGGGAGAGGCAGGAAAGAGTCTCGGAAGAGGTGAGACAAGGGAACTGAAGTATAAAATCAGAGGTCCAAGAAAGCCATGGCGCTCCTTGGAAACCCTGGAATATATACAGTACATTGCAGCTGTCCCTCAGAGAGACCTAAAATCCAAACCCTTAAAGTTTTGCTCTCTTCATCCATTTGCCCAAGAGTCCTGGGGAAGGTGTGTTATCTGTGCAGTCTCTCTGCAGCCAACTGTGACCAAAGCAGCATTTACAGCAGCTGGCATGAGGCCATGCTCACGGGGGGCCTCCCAGGCACACTTTCATAGTCATCACACCCAGGCCCCCTTCAACATTTAGAGAACCTTAGATGCCTGTTTCTTATGTCACCTCCGTGAAAGCTCAATGTTTTCACTAGTAAAATAATCCTTTTCCAAACTTTTTTGTGTGTGAACATTTTGCAAACTATAGTATAGGCTTTAGTACTGTTCCTGGCATAGAGAAAGCATACTGTAAATGTTAATTATTCCCTTTAGGTAAGCCCCAGTTACTGCAGTAGTTCATTTAATGAAAACGAAAGCTAACGTCTTCAGACATGATAGGGAAGTTCTCACTCTAGGCAGAAGGTCGTGGCAGCCCTTTTCAAAAGACATCATAATTGAGGTGTTCATGTTCTCCCCTTGTCACTTGGTATTATGTGATCTATCTTTCTCAAAAAATGTGCTAACGACCTCTGAGTAATAGGATAATAGCAGCCCCTAATAAGCTGAAATCACAGGGAGCTATTATGAAGTGATCTGTAAATGACATGATTATGTTCTTACTGTTTTTGCACCCCTCATGAGATAATATTTAAGAATGATAATTAAGGAACTTGGTCTTTAACCATCTAGTGATTCGTAAATGTTCATCTCTGCTGTTCAGTGGAATTTTAGAGCCCACTGGAGTATTCAGTTTCAATAGTTTTGAATTTTTCAAGTTTTCTTTGAAAACTATTGAATATATCAAATAAAAGCCCTTTAAATTCCACTCATGACTGAATTTGAAAGGATTATGCTCTCATCCAAGAAGTGGTAAATTACCAATGCTGACACCTCTTCTGCTGAATTATCATCTAGGGAGGAATACTGAAGAGAATAGGTGTGGGGCAGGGGGTTGAGAGGGTGGAAAAAGGAGAACCTGCTAGAAACAAGACTGATTACTTCTATTCGTTCACTGGAAAGAAAGTAATATAGTTGGTACCCTCTGTGCCTGAGGGAGAAGGCTGGTCCAGAGATGAACTACCTTAAATCTTTGCTGTGAAGAGCTTATGGCCTATTGGGGTATGGATAGGAAAAGGTGGAGTGGGGGGGCATGGATGTGTAGCAGAACTATATTACAGTTAATAGAGACGTGCTATGCCTCCAACATAGGAGCCCTGTACTTTAGAGCAATGTGAGGCACAGAAGAAGCCCATGGCCACTGGTTATAGAGGCTACGAAGAACTCTACAAGAGTGAACTGCAAATGCACTTAGTGAGGGGAATGGGACTATCCTCAGAAAGCCAGATGTCTTATGGGATGCTGGTTAAATGCTTGGGACTCCTGGGAAGAAATGCCAATCAGGTATCCAGATTTGTGAGAGAAATCATGGACCAGCACAGGAGTGATAACTAAGGGTATATTGATAAAGGGCAAATCCAGGACATATTTATGAAGTAGAATAACTTGAGATCCAATGAATAACACAGGTCTCAAAGAAAAACAGTGAACAGTGCTCTTATTACATGATTATTTTTGTTCACTTTGCATCCCAATTACTGCCTCTGAGTCTCTCTCCCCATGCATATGACACAATTCCTGTTTCCATCTCCCATCCCCTTCTCCTCTGAGGGGATGGAGGCAACCCCTGAGTATCGCCCTGCCCTGGTACATTCTGCTCCAAGAGCTAAAACATAAAATTATGTGTTTGAAGCTTCACTTGCCAGAGTATCTATGTCTGATTTGCTTAATTTTTCTGTAAGAGAAGCATCTCAAAAATATAATGCCAACTAGTCTTTAAAACTATAAATACCACATGCTTCCATTAAAGCTTCTGTGAAGAAAACCAGATAGTAAAGAGTGAAGGGCTGTTCTGTACCAGATCCAACTCCAGCCCAGTCTCCAGAATTCATGATGAGCAGCCAGATATATATCATTCTTGCCTTTTACATGCAAAAATAGTTCTGTATCTATATATTTTATATACATACCATTAAACATATAAGCATTGCCTGTATCCTGCAGGGTTTGATTTTTGGTTGTTTGTTTTGACAGAGTCTCTCTATTATGTGGTTCTGGTTGTCCTGGGACTTTGTAGACCAGGCTGACCTCAGACTCAAAGCTGGTACAGGAAGTGTGTGCCACACGCCAAGCAGCATAGCAGTGTTTTCAGAACCCTTTCGTCCATGGCTCATTCCCCATGCTCTTTACATACTGAAGAGTACACTCCACTGTGTAGATGAATTGTAATTTGTGTAAACATTTCTCTATTGATGCATGCTTCCATTTTCCAGGCTGTAATTTTTATATTACAAAGCGTGTGTTTACCTGAACATCTACTTCAACACTCTGTAGTTAGTGTTCTAGAAAGGAAATTGCTAGGTCAAAAAGGATCCACATTTAAGTTTTGGTGTTTTAACCAAAACAAGTCTGAAGATTAGACACCAATTAACACCCTCTTACAGGTTTCTTTTCAATTGGATTGTCAGTTTCTCCCTGTCTATTACTCTCCAGGGTATCCTGTCTTGAACTGTTTGAGAAAGCCACTTTAAAGACCCTATATGGAGTCACTTTCCTGACAAAGCAAGTTCCTCTGAGGGCAAGAGCTTAGGCCATTGTTGGCTTCCCTTCCTCTGACAGTCTTTGGCATCTGCTGACTGTGGCTGTTATACCGATGTGACAGATTATCTGTCCAAGATGGGCAGAGGAGAGAAAGAGGGCAGACCTGGCAGTTCTCTTGTGAATATTTAAAGTCCATTTAAATCCATTTCTTTTTATCTCCTCTTCCTGTTGATGACAGCACTGAGACCATTTGTCTTATTTTCTAGTCGAATTTCCTAAAGTAAAATGGCTGGGAGAACAAACAGACCTCACAGGGTCTTACTCACAGGATGGAGTGGGAGCCAAGCATGCCTTTTGAGGAGAGAGAAAGTATCTGAAGGAGGGGAAAACCATCCTTTTGGTTCCCTAGTCACAGGATGTAGCATTGCATTTTGTACGATGGGAGCCACTATCTCCTCTGTTTCAATACAAAGGGAGGTGCTTTGGAATCCTGCCTTAGCGATTGCTACCTTGGCTACATTGCCCAATGTAGTCTGTCTTTGCCTTTAATTATCCCTATCAGAATAATAATATTATTTCCTGGGTTGTCTTTAGGATAAGCAATAATGCTTTCTGTGCTGGCCTTTGGTATATAAGTGCCAGTACTTCCTTTAGTCTATTGTGTAGTTGCTTTATTTGGGATCAATGGTTAGTGTTAATGGCCCAGTTGACATACTCTAGAATAACTGGGAAGATGGGGATTTGGATAATATTAAGTGAGTTGGACAAACCTGATTACTGTGGGTGGCATTGTTTCCTGGTTGGACCATATAAATAGAGAAGAAATTGAATATTGGTGTGCATTCATTTCTCATGGTTTTCTGAATGTGATTGTGATGTGAGCAGCTGCTTCTGGTCATCCCCACCATGATGGGCTGTGTACCGTGGAACTATGAGCCAGAATAAGGCCTTCTTCTCTTAACTTACTGTTTTCAGAACATTTTTACAACATCTGGAAAGTAAGTACTGTGGGGGTGCAGAGCCGACTTGGCATGGCCACATGGCCATACTAGGCTTTAGGAGGTTAAAGCTACAATTCAGGGCTCTTTATATAAGACCAAGAAAACATCAGGCATTCATTTTGAAGCTTGGGCTGTGATGGATATAAGGTTAGGGTCCTCCAAAGACCTCTTCCATACATCCATGCCTCATCTACCTTAGCTCTGTAGAGCTTGAACAAGTTCCTTTTCCTTACACATTTATATTTTCTAGAAATAGTATAACGGTAAGAAAAAGTTTCTCTTCTGCGTACAGTTGCTCCAAGGTCCAGTGGTACATTTCATATCTCACAGGCTTTAGTTTCCTTCCTTTCCTCTGCACCCATCGGCTTCCTCAATGGCAGTTCTGTGGGCGATAGACTTTACTTGTTCTCCCATTGCTCTGTCACTTATTACTCTACACTGGGCTCTTCCAGTTACTTAGTGTTTGTTGAGAGTCTAAAGGAAAGATGCACAGAACGGTGGCTGAAACATGACAAGCTTTCCATAGGCGTGACCTACTAAGAGATAACTATGAGGAGACAATGCTTACGGAATCATTCTTTGTGGACATCTATTGCTTTATTTACAGTTCTCTAATGAGTGTAACTGATACAGTCACTGTAGCTGAATATCAAAAAGATAATTACCCTTCCTCCTTGTGGGGAACTAAGGAAGGCTTGAGCAAATGTGTAAGGAGTAGATGAAGTTCTGAATGTGTATTGTTGACATGGGCTCAGCCAGGTCAAAGGCCCTAACCACAGATCCATGGGAAGTTGGCAAAGCCTTCCCTCGGGATGAGTGTAGATGTTAGCAGCATGTACAAACCCCAGCAGCACAGTGTCCTCTCCGTAGGTATTTATAGTCTGGGTATGCTTGCATGCAGAGGTTGCCTAATGAGGCTAACTAATGTCCCATGCTGTGCATAATAAATGTGCCAAGATTCGGGCTATTGAGTAGTTAGTGCCACCCCATGAGAGTGCATGTGGCCCACTTGGGCCCAGCTTTTCTATACATCTACTGGGTTGCCCCAGTCAGGCTTCTAGGACCATGTCTATCATGGCGCCTCCCCAGTGTAGTGATAGGTCATTTTTAATGGTAAACAGCCATGTGAAGATCAACTTTTTCAAATATGTGAAACTTTAAAAAGAACTGATTCAATAAAAATCATTAGCCACTGTATACAAATAACTAAATGTCCCTCATAGAATTGGAGAAGAGCTCTTGCAGATACCACACTGGAGCTTTGTAAGTGGGAACTGGTTTAGGCATAAATGGCATACTTTTAACTAAAATATTTTTCCATTTTGTAGTCCTGGGATCAGACCCAGGGTTTCATTCCTGCTAGGCAAGTGCTGGGCCAAAGAGTTGCATCACCAACCACCAGGAAAGTGTTTGTGAAGAAAGAATTTGGGTTGGGTGTGGGGTCATATCCCTGCAATCCTAGTACCTGAGATACTGATGCAGGAGGATTATGAGTCTTAGGTCAGCCTGAGCTACATTGCAAAAGTTGGGGGGGGGAGTAAAAAGACAGAAAAGAAATAATTTGAAGTAATTATGTTCTCTGTAGGTCTTTCTTTCATTCCAATATTTTACTACGAAATGGTTCCACCCATGGGTAGAAGGTAAGGAAAAACATTAAAAAAAAGTTTTGACTGTGGCCTGGGTGGTAGGAATTCAGTTCATATAATCACAAAATATTTGGTCAGTTTGTAATTATGTTCTTAATACTGCTGAGCATGAATGTGATGACCAAGGTGAGGAACAGGGCTTATTCACTTGGAATGAACAGCTTTTCAAACCGGTGTCAGTTCTCCCAGGCAGTTGGGAGAGGTCCCTCTCTCTGGAGGCTTGGGCTGACCTACCAACTTTCATCTAGGAATCATCAAAAACAATGTATACACAACACACACAAAGTTATCTCAGCATTAGCAAATTAAGCCAGTTCTCAAAGTTTGTTCTTGTTGAATTCATGTTTAAATTATAACTCATCTTATAAATGATCCCATTATAAGATGCTACTAAATGCGGTTAAGTGGGACCCTTAAGAGACAACAGAGCTGAGAGTCCGGGCGAAAGCGATGCAAAAAACCAGATTCATCCATGTCAGCTACAAGCTGGATCGGAGACATCAAATATACCCCTGTATATTTAGGACCAAGTATGTGCAGCCAGAAAGCTGTCAGTGTCCCAAAGCCAGGTACAAGACAGACTTAATTGGAAAAAAATAAAAATAAAAAAGAGACAACAGAGCTCTGTTCTTGTGAGTAGACCACCCATTCCTGTACTAGTAGCTGAATGAACCAATAGGTTATCTTAAAAGTGGATCTACTATAATCCAGTTTAACTAGGACTCCATGGCACGTTGTCTCTTGCTATGTAATGCTCTCTGCTACTTCAGAATGCCACCAAGAACCAGTATATAAACAGATGAATCCCTTCAATTTTGGAGTAGAAACTTGAGCTACAATAAGACTTTTATTTATAACATACCCAGCCTGTAGTATTGTGTTATCAACAATGGGAAATAAAGTAAGATACCAATCAAAATATCCGGTAAGAAGATATCGTTATGTTGGGTTCAAATGATACAATACCATTCCGTCACTAAAGATGATATCTGCAAATACTTTTATTGATATGGAAAGATATTCACAGCATATATACTAGCAATCAAAAGAATAATGGTTCTTGTTGGTTTGGATATTTTTGGTGTGTGTGTGTGTTTGTGTGTGATTAAAGCCAGAACCTCACTCATGCTAGGAACTCTTCTACTATTGATTTGTACTCAAGTCGTTTTCATATATAAATTTTGAAAAGGGGTATTTACAGGTGATTAATAAGCTTACATATTAATTTTGGCATATACCAATCTAGAATGATATAAACACAAACATTAACAATTTCAGAAGGATCACTCTTGTTTTAGAGGTTATTACATTGTATGACAATTCTAAAACAAGCATTGCCTTTTATAATGCAAATACATGCTTGCTTCATAATTTGTCTTTGAGGGATATACTGAAATGGGTACCATTTGTTTCCCCAGATGCAGTGAGCTGAAGGACTGGAAATCCACTGCTAATATGAAGTACATGTGTGCTCTCTATACACTTCCTCTGTTCTTATGTGTTAAAATGTGTGAATATAATAGTATGCATCGACAAGTAGATCTGGGAAGTGCTGTTACAAAATGATATAAGAGCTTTGGCTATGGTAGAAGCACAGCAGCTGGACTGGGCAGAGCACAAAGATGCCTGTCAGGGGATAACATCAGGCAAACCCAAAGGAGCCATTGTCTGCAGTCCAGTCTTACCAAAACTTTGCTAGTCACATTCTTCTTGAACGATCATCTAGCACTTGAATGTGGCTAAGAAGTGTGGAAGACACAGTGGTCTTTGTGGCTCAGATAAGCACTAGGGGAATGAAGAGCCTGAAACATGCAGGGTTATCTCATCAAAGGGAGAGCTATAAAACTTGTTTTCTGCCCAGAAGAATGAGAGCAAGGATAGTTGATAGCATGATAATCTTTGCATTATCTCTGTGGCTGAGACAACACCAGATCCAACAGACCCTTGTCATGAGCTTGTTTTACTTCAACCTACAGAACCCATCTTTATGGTTGACATCACCTGTACTTTAGAAAGAATCATGTCCTTTTTTTAAATTTCAGACTCTTATTGAATATTTTATGTATTTACATTTCTTTTTTAATTGTATATTTTATTTATATTTCAAATGTTATCACATTTCCCTGTTTCCCCTCTGCAAACCCCTATCTCATCCCTCCTTACCCAGCTTCTGCACAGATACTCCACCACCCACTTACCCACTCACGCCTTACTGCCCTAACATTCCTCTATACTGGGGCATCAAGCCTTCACAGGACCAAGGGCCTCTCCTTCCATTGATGCCAGATAAGGCCCCTTCAGCTCCTTCAGTCTTTGCCTAACTCTTCCATTGAGGTTCTTTTGTTCAGTCTGAGGTTTGGCTGCTAGCATATACATTGGTATTGGTCAAGATCTGGCAGAGCCTTTCAGGAGACAGCTGTATCAGGCTCCTGTCAGCAAGAACTTCTTGGCATCAACAATAATGTCTGGGTTTAGTGTCTGCAAGTGGGATGGATGACCAGGTGGGGCAGTCTCTGGATGGCCTTTCCTTCAGTCTCTCTTCTGCTCTTTGTCCCTGTATTTCCTTTAGACAGGAGCAATTCTGGGTTAAACTTTTGGAGATGGGTGGGTGGCCCCAATCCCTCAACTGGGGAGCCATGCCTAACATCTGGATATGGTCTCAACAGGTTCTCCCTCTCCTTTGTAGGATATTTCAGCTAATGACATCCCTGTGGTATCTTGGAAGGCTTTTGCTTTCCTGGCATCTGGGACTTACTGGTTGCCATCCCCAGTTCCCCATCCCTCATGCTACTCTGTTCAATTTTCTGACACTCTGTACATCTCCTCCATCTCCTCCCATACCTGATTCTGCCCCTCTTTTTTCCCTCCTCCTCTCTTCCTCCCAACTGCTTCCCACCCTCTAGTTACCTTGATTATATTGTCCCCCTTCTAAGTAGGACTGACGCATCTACTCTTTGGTCTTTGTTCCTCGTGAGCTTCATGTGGTCCTATTTCAATCATCTTGAATCTGTTGAGGTCTGTTTTTTGACCAATTATATCATGAGGTGCTCAGAAGAAGGTACCTTCTTGTGTTTTATGATGAAATGTTGTATAGATACCTGCTAAATCCATTTGGTTCAAAGTTTTGTTAATTTTACTGTGTCTCTGTTTAGTTTCTGTTTCAATGATCTGTCAATTGATGAGAGGGGTGTTGAAGTCTCTCACTATTATTGTGTTAGGTGCAATGTGTGCTTTGAGCTTTAGTAAAGTTTCTTTTATGAATGTGGGTGCCCCTTGCATTTGGGGCATAGATGTTCTATCTTTTGGTTATCTTAACTTTTGGTTGAAAGTTGATTTTATTCGATATTAGAATGGCTACTCCAGCTTGTTTCTTGGGACCATTTGCTTGGAAAATTGTTTTCCAGCCCTTTATTCTGAGATAGTGTCTGTCTTTGACACTGAGGTATGTTTCCTATATGCAACAAAATGCTGGGTTCTGATTATGTATACAGTCTGTTAGTCTATATCTTTTTTATTGGGGAATTGAGTCCATTGATGTTAAAAGATATTAAGTAAAAGTGATTGCTGCTTCTTGCTATTTTTGTTGTTAGAGGTGGAATTATGTTTGTGTGGTTATCTTCTTTCGCATTTGTTGAAAGATTACTTTTGTGCACATTCTAGGTTATAGTTTCCCTCCATTTGTTGGAGTTTTCCATGTATTATCCTTTTCAGTACTGGATATGTGGAATGATACTGTGTAAATTTGGTTTTGTCATAGAATATATTGGTTTTTCCATCTATGTTAATTGAGAGTTTTGCTGGGTATAATAGCCTGGGCTGGCATTTGTGTTCTCTTGGTGTCTGTATGACATTTGCCCAGGATCTTCTAGTTTTCATAGTCTCTGTTGAGAAGTCTGGTGTAATTCTGATAGGTCTGCCCTTATATGTTACGTGACCTTTTACCCTTACTGCTATTAATATTCTTTCTTTCCTTATTTATTTATTTATTTATTTATTTATTTATTTATTTATTTATTATAAGTATACCATAGCTGTCTTCGGACACCTCAGAAGAGGAAATCATATCTCTTTATGAATGGTTGTGAGCCATCATGTGGTTTCTGGGATTTTAACTCAGGACCTTTGGAAAAGAAGTCAGTGCTCTTAACCACTGAGCCATTTCTCTAGCCCCAATATTCTTTATTTGTTTTGTGAATTTGGTGTTTTCACTATTATATGACGGCAGGAATTTCTTTTCTGGTCCAATCTATTTGGAATTCTGTAGGCTTCTTATATGTTCATGGGCATTTCTTTCTTTAGATTAGGGTAGTTTTCATATATATATGATAACTACCCTAATATATATAGAAAACTACCCTATATATATATATATATATATATATATATATATATATATATATATATATAGAGAGAGAGAGAGAGAGAGAAGGGAAGTAAAGGGAAATAAAAAACATTTTATGATAAAATTAAAGATTTACATGGAAAATATTTTAGATAAACACGTTAAAATTTTTTGGAGGTGACAATTTTCATGGAAAATTAAAGAGTAAAGTGGTAGACATGTAAAACATTGATAAATTAATTGAAATATGGGATAGAAACATTTTATGATAGAATTAAAGATTTACGTGGAAACTATTTCTGACAACATTGTAGAAAAATGTAGAAAAACATGTTAGAATTGAAAATTATTATGGAAAATTTTATATAGATATAATAATGGTAGTATAAATAATAATAAAAGTATTTCTAAGTTGATTGAAAGTGGAATTATAAACATTTTCTGATAAACTTGAAGTTTACATGGAAATATTTCTGATAAAATTGAAGAAATTTATAGAAAAACATGGTAAAATTAAAGATTATCATGGAAATTATGTAGATAAAATGACAGGCATAAAGATAATTCTAAGTTGATTGAAAATGGAATTATAAACATTTTCAGATAACACTGAAGATTTACATTGAAAATATTTCTGGTAAAATCCAAGAAATAAATAGAGAAACACGTTAAAATTAACTATTTCATGGAAAATTTTACATATAAAAGGGTAGATATAAAAACTCTTTCAAAATTAATTGAAGGTGGAATTAGAAACATTTGTGATAAAATCAAAGATTTATATTGAAAACATTTCTGATAAAACAGAGGAAGTATATAGAAAGACATTAAAATTGAAGATTGTCATGAAAAATAATGCAGATAACATGATAGACATAAACATTACTAAATTATTTAAAAGGGGAACTATAAACATTTTCTGATGAAATTGAAGATTTACATGAGAAATATTTCTATGTCTTTTTATTGGGGCATTGAGTCCATTGTTGTTAAGAGATATTAGGGAATAGTGATTGTTGCTTCCTGTTATTTTTTATGTTATTTTTATGTTTGTGTGGGTATATTCTTTTGGGTTTGTTGGAAGAAGATTACTTTCTTGCTTTTTCTAGGGTGTAGTTTCCCTCCTTGTGTTGGCATTTTCCATCACTTATCCTTTGTAGAGGGCTTCAAGAAAGACTTAAATAACTCCCTTAAAGAAATACAGGAGAACATCGGTCAACAGGTAAAAGCCCTTAAAGAGGAAACACAAAAATCCCTTAAAGAATTACAGGGAAACACAATCAAGTGAAGGAAGTGAACAAAACCATCCAGGATCTAAAAGTGGAAGTAGAAACAATAAAGAAATCACAAAGTGAGACATCTCTGGAGATAGAAATCATTGGAAAGAATTCAGGAGTCTTCTATAATTTTGTTGAAGATATTTATTGGCCCTTTAAGTTTGGAATCTTTGCTCTCTTCTATACCTGCTATCCTTAGTTTTGGTCTTCTCATTGTGTCCTTTATGTCCTGAATGTTTTGGGTTAGGATCTTTTAGCATTTTGCATTTTCTTTGACTGTTGGGTCAATGTTTTCTATGGTATCTTCCGCACCTGAGATTCTCTCTTCTATATCTTGTATCTTGTTGGTAATGCTTGCATCTATGACTTCTGATCTCTTTCCTAGGTTTTCTAACTCCAGTGTTGTCTCCTTTTGTGATTTCTTTATTTCTTCTATTTCTATTCTAAGATCCTGGATGGTTTTATTCAATTCCATCACCTATTTGGTTGTGTTTTCCTATAATTCTTATTTATTTATTTATTTATTTATTTATTTATTTATTTATTTATTTATCTATCTATCTATCTATTTATTTACACTACAGATTTTATTCCCCCATACCTCGGTCTACCCTCCTACTTTTCCATATCACTTACCTCATCCCCACCCCCCTGTCTCCACAAGGAAGTCCCCACCACCAACTCAACCTGAACTCTATAAACTCCCTGAGGCCTTCAATCTCTTGAGGGTTAGGTGCATGTTCTCTGACTGAATCCACAACCATCTATCCTCTGCTATATATGTGTTGGGGGCCTCATATCAGCTGGTATAAGCTGCCTTGTTGGTGGTCCAGTGTTTGAGAGATCTTGGGGGGTAGGGGGGTACAGGTTAATTGAGAATGGTGGTCCTCCTACAGGGTCACCATCCTCCTCAGTTTTTTTCAGCCTTTCCC
Organism: Apodemus sylvaticus; assembly: GCF_947179515.1. Classification (NCBI taxonomy): domain Eukaryota; kingdom Metazoa; phylum Chordata; class Mammalia; order Rodentia; family Muridae; genus Apodemus; species Apodemus sylvaticus. Next base: position 149,775,352 of record NC_067475.1, read on the forward strand.
TAATTCAACCACAGGGCTCAGCAGCTGCTATGCATTGGTTGGGTCCAAATATCTCCATATGACTCTTTCAGCTGCTTGTTGGGTCCTTTAGTAAAGTTGATATGTCACTGAGCTTTACAAAGTAGGGCTGGAGAAGTAATTATTGATCCGATTGTGGCAAGCCTGTGACAAACCTGTGATACCAATTGAAGATGTTAGACAGCTTCCATCTAGCAAGGGAAGCAAGTTCCTGGGCCCTTCCCAGGTGCAAGAAGAACACCCTCATTGGAAGAAACATCAGTCCAGGATCTTTGGTGGTCAACAATGAAAACTAGTGGAGATATAAGTATTATCCTGCTACAACCATAGATGGGAATTGAAGGCCACTGGGAAGAAACTGAGCATAAGGTGAATCAAATGCATATTTGAGTTTATTGGACTGATAAAATGGTACCAGCATTAGCACATCAAATCATGAACAAAAGATATTTTTAGGGTGATGATGGGTTTGGCTTATAATTCGTAAAACTGAAGATATCAAAAAGGAATGTCCAGTTTGTGGCAAAATTGGAGACCAGAAATAGGATTAGAAGTACTTCTTACACTTTCTTCTGTTTGTCCTCTCAATAGTACCTAGTTCCAGGCATTGTATTAGGCACTGAGAATGAACATAAGAGATGCACAAACCTGTGTCTGTGAATTCCCTTTTGCTCTCTGTAGCTTTTGATCCATGAAGACATTCATTTGTTGATATATAATTTCAGTGGATCAATAACTGCTGTGTAATTATTTTGATATACATCCATTTTTAATTTTTTTACCTTCCTATGATAGACCTAAATCAGGAGTTTTATCATATACCCATAGTTAATGGTTGTATGATAAATTTATCATTTTATCAATTTATAAATTATAATTGAAGGAAATCCCAGTGATCATCAAAGCAAATTTGAAGATCTTTGTGCCTTTTGCTTTTGACCCACAGCACGACATGTTGTCTGTATATTTGACAAGTGAAATGACATTGAAAGAAGATGCAGAACAGTAATTCCAAGGTGGCGGGATGTGGGAACTTTATGCTTCTCACTGGATCTTTTAGAGTTTGTAAATTCTGAAGATGGTTTTAGCTAGGATGTCAATCTGGATCTGTCTTAAACACAGAAACAATGGTGCCTACATTCAGCCTATAAAGAAGCAGTGACAGCCATTTAATGAAATTCTTGTTATTATCTTCTGTTGGCTGACCATGGAATTTTGAGTGCAATCTGAGGACTGTAAAACTGTCTAGAGGTAGGAATACAGAGTGAGCAGGGAGAAGAATCTTGATAAAAGTATTCATTATCATTTGGTATACCCTTTGGTATCCTATATTGTTGGCACTATGACAAATACATCAAAACAATAATCATCATTCCATTCTACAAAAGGACACTGGAGCACAGGGAGGTGACTGAGGTTACGTGATGGAAATTGTGCAAAGCTGGGGACTGACCACAGCTTTGGTTCCAAGTCAAGGATTCTTTGCACTTTCTAAGTATGCTCTGCTGTCCATCCCTCACGTGTCTTTGTATAAGCCTTTAACGTTAGCAGTACCTCTCCTGCTCTTACCCAAAGCCTACTTATCCTCAAGTCTATCTTTGTGAAACTCGGTCAGATCCCATCAGCTATAACTTGCCAGAGCCTTCTCTTTACCTCTCTAGGGAGACTTCCTTTCTCTATGGGTTGTGTCACACTTTTTCCTTGTCTTGTTATAACTAACACTTGTATTTCATCTCTACTAGTAGAAAGTTAACCTGGTTAAACCCTGGATCTAAAGCACCTTTATTCCCCCATAGCATGAGGTACACTAAATGTATATGTATTGGATGGATGAGTTAGTACATGAGAGAAAGTAAATCCTGCCTGCCTCCTTAATTTATGCCTCTTGGGTATCATAAGGGAGAAACCCAGATGAAAATAAGAGGCAAGGCATGGTCCATTTTATGAAGATGGAGATGAGAAGATGTAGACATAGTGAATGGGGACAGGGGGCTTAGGACTGAACTGCAGTAGCCATGGTTACACAAGGTCTTAGTGAAAATGTTCATGTAAATTGACATAATCAGCTCTCTTGTGCTATGCAGCACAAAGAGAACAAGAATCTCAAGGCAACTGTTACAGGGATGTCATCAAAGGCCACGGATAAAGCGAGACTGTGGCCTTTCCGTCATTTTCCCTTTGGGCACAAACCATAGAGGGCTGATGTCCTAAATTATCTATCCTTTGGTCACAAATTTTTGTCTGCTGCCAGACTGCATGCTGTTCTTGGAGCAATGACAATTGCTTCAGCAGATTCAAGATTCGCTCCCGAGGACTGTACTAAAGAAGTTTGGCATAGCAGTGAGAGATTGTTTAAGATTAAAGACCAGGGAATTAAGAACAGTTGTCATGTGCCTGAATGAAATCGTTCCCCTTCCAAGGTTACTAAGCTCCTGCTCACTTTCAGGAGAGCAAGTCACATTAAAGGTGGTCTTATTTTGAAGCTTGGAGCCAGGTGTTGCCACTGTAAAATCTGAGAAACCCGGGGCCGTGATCTTAGGGAGGAGTCTGTATGTGTGCTACAGAAAGCAGGTCTCTGTGCTCACTCTTACTGAAAGCTTCTCAAGGAGCCACAACTCCTTTATTGCAGTGAATGAAAAAGGGGAAAACAGAAAATTCGGAGTGATGTGCATTAATGCAATTTTGAAGCAGAAAAGTGAAAAACTGACTTTAGCATTTAAACGTCTACCCCAACAGGACGGCCCATCTGAGGAAGGCGCTTGATGCTGCCTTATGGCTTGAGTTCCATCCTCAGGAGAAATGTGTTTTCTTTTCTTTTATTTCTTTTTTTGGGGGAATTTATTTTTTTTTTTTTGAGACAGGGTTTCTCTGTATAGCCCTGACTGTCCTGGAACTCACACTGTGAACCAGGCTGGCCTCGAACTCAGAAATCCACCTGCCTCTGCTTCCCAGTGTGCTGGGACTACAGGGGTGTGCCACCACCTCCCGGCTCTGAAATACATTTTCTACCCTCTACTTGTATGATGTAACATGTGGACACACACCATAAATAGATAAAAGCAATTAAAACTTTAAAAACAGTTGTCTGAAGGGTGTTGTTTTTGCTTTTCTCTCTTTCAAAGCATTTGTGCAAATAGCACTGCAGAAAGATTATTGTCAATGTCAACATAATACAAATTTAAAATAGAAACAGTGCTGTATCTATTTTTTAAACAAGATCATAGAAGCTAAAGTAATAAAATAACTGACTATGCATACATTATAACCCTGGTTAGATCACCTGGAATGGTCAACTGAAATTATAATTTCAAAACTGTTTTAAAACTATGAAATAGTATATAATTAGTAATTATTACAAAACAAAAATACTGCAACATTAATTTATATTAAAGAGGTTTGCTTCAAATAGATCTTTTTTTTTTCTCTTTCTTTTTCTTTCTTTCTTTCCCTCTTTCTTTTTTTTGTTTTGTTTTGCAGTGGAGGTGGCTGAGACAGATTTTCTCAGAGTACCCCTTACTGTCCTAAAAACTCATTCTGTATACTAGGCTGGCCTTACACTTAAAGAAATCAACTAATAAGCATATATACATGCATGAAACTATCAAATAATAATAATAATAACAATAATAATAGTAAACCGAAAGAAACAAGTATGGTGCTTATGTGACTACTTTTAACAGTTTTCAGGAATAAAGGGTGACTGGCTACCCACTAACATCGCAATATATTTGAAATGTATAGACATTAGCTATACGAGCATGTCAGGGGCCATTGGTTAGTTGTTTTCTAAAGAGTCCACATACTAAATGAGAGGATAACAAATGAGCTGTTGGCGCTCTAAAAATCCACTGTAAAAATCAAAATGGCTTCAATAGCAGCATGAACAGGATATGGTAAAGGACATGTAGTCTTTAAAAACATCTCCCAAGGAAAACACCCCAGTGAACATAACTGAGGGTAGACCAGATGGTACCCAAAGAAGACAGGTCATATGATGTGGCAGAAGCATAACAGAGTTTGCTTGAATAAATAATAGCACAGAAAAAAAAAAAACAAGCGGTCAAGTAAAGGAAAAGTTTTCTGAAATTTACAAAGCATGTTTTACAGAAAACATCGAACATACAGTGGCTAACACCGAATATCCTAGGAAAGTTAGGGAAAGTGTTCAGCAGCTAAAGAGCAAGGAAAGACGTCATCGCCAAGAAGAAAATATGTTTGGTCTCAGGCTCACTCACCACAACATTAAATACCAGACAAGCCAAGTGAATTTTACAGAGTGCAAAGATAAGAATGGTGTACCCAGCCAGCCAGTTTTCCTGAGGAAGGAAATGCATATGGATGCCGGCATGCTCTCTCTCAGCTCCTTCACAAATCCTCCCTGGGAATCCTTGATGGTTGTGGATATGGACAGCTAACAAAGTGGTTTTTCTTAACATATTAGGAATGGGAAAGGCATGCTATGAACTGACTGAATGAGGAGCACAAGTATACTTAAAATGGTTACCAAGGGGTTCAAAGGTACCTCCAACCCTTGGGAAATGCAGTGAGAGTAACCATTTTCTGAAGCAAATTAAAATGAAACAGTACTTACACTTCCTCCAACAGAAGGGCGTGAGAACCATCAGAGCCTTCATTTCTAGGATAACAGGTTCCCAAACACTGTTCAGATGTGAGTAGATTAAAAAAGAAAGAAAAAAGATTGTCATGTTGCATCTTGTGCCTTTAATAACCTACTGCCAGCCAATATAATTCTGTTTCTGAGTTTTATAAGCTAGTTACACCTTTAAATTATTTTGAAAATAAAACAACCCCACAGGTTGAGCACCCCTAATTTTGTTGTTGTTGTTTTTTAATTTAAAAATATAATTGTAAAATTTGCAGGTAAATAAATAAGACTAGAAAAAAATCATTCTGAGTGAGACAACCCACACACTAAGAGAGAAATTCTATGTGTGTTGTGCTATAGCTGAATTTTAGCTGTCAATCTTTTTTATTAGATATATTCTTTATTTACATTTCAAATGATTTCCCCTTTCCTGGATCCCCCCTCCTTGAAAGTCCCATAAGCCCTCTTCCCTCCCCCTGTTGGCCCATCCACCCCTTCCCACTTCCCTGTTGTGGTATTGCCCTACACTGCTGCACTGAGCCTTTCCAGAACCAGGGGCCACTCCTTCCTTCCTTCTTGAACATCATTTGATATGTGGATTATGTCTTGGGTATTCCAAGTTTCTAGGCTAATATCCACTTATCAGTGAGTGCATACCATGAGTGTTCTTTTGAGACTGGGTTACCTCTTTTAGGATGGTGTTCTCCAGCTCCATCCATTTGTCTAAAATTTTCATGAATCCGTTGTTTCTAATGGCTGAATAGTACTCCATTGTGTATATATACCACATTTTTTGTATCTATTCCTCCATTGAGGGACATCTGGGTTCTTTCCAGGTTCTGGCTATTATAAATAGAGCTGCTATGAACATAGTAGAGCATGTATCCTTATTACATGCTGGGGAATCCTCTGGGTTTATGCCCAGGAGTGGTATAGCAGGGTCCTCTGGAAGTGTCCTGCCCAGTTTTCTGAGGAACTGCCATACTGATTTCCAGAGTAGTTGTACCAGCTTGCAATACCACCAATAGTGGAGGGGTGTTCCTCTTTCTCCACATCCTCGCCAACACCTGCTGTCTCCTGAGTTTTTAATCTTAGCCATTCTGACTGGAGCACCACTAATTTTGTAATTGAAAATCTGAACAGCTCTGATCTGAACCTTGAATACCAACAAGAAGCTAGGGCAGGAAACTCCACTCCTGGTCACATGAGAAGTTACTGTGAAAATAGCAAACTCACTAAAAACATTGCATGAATTACCTTCAGGTTATTTTTAAAAGAGGTATATGAAACATAAGTTTTATCTTTAGACTTAGGATACACTCAATACGCCTCAGAATACGTATCTAGGTATTTTTAAAAGCCCCAGATCTGGGACTGAGGACACGATTCGGGGGTAAAGTGCTTACTGTGAAAGCATCTGATCCATTGTAAAAGCCAGGTCTGGTGTGGCAGAGTGTGGCATGTGTCTGTAGCCTCAACACTAGGGTAGAGGAAGGAACATGCATCCAATGTAGCCATGCTAGCTAAAATGATCCCACTTCAGGGAGACGCTATTTAAGAAAAATTGGTGGAAGGCAATTAGGGAAGACACATGTTGTCAAATTCTGGCCACACAGCTGCTAGTACATAACACAGACACACCTACCACAGAGACACACAAATCAAGCCACTTCTATTCCCAAGCATTTTCGATAGGTTATGTTCAACCTATATAGCAAAAATCTCTAAACAATGAGAAACTGAGAACAGTGAAAGTTTTATAGTCAGTAGTCATGTTGTGGTCATGGTGGTCCATGGCTCTAATCCCAGGACACTGGTCTGAAGACCTCAAGACTGTGGGAAGCCTGCGATATGGAGCAAGACCACTTCTAAGACCCAAATTCCTTGAAGAGTGTTTTTGAACCTATCTGTTTGTGTTACACACTTCCACTCAGTCCTTCTTTGTAGGGGCACAAGTCCTGGAAAAGCTTTACTCAGGGCACAGACCCATGAGCACATCTGCGAGACTACCTCTGAGAGCTGTAAATCTTCCCGTTTCTTGAATTCTTAAAATTATAACATAAAATGTTACAGAAATATATATTATTTCACAAAATAAGATCCAGAATTTGAATGATGGAGAGGCCCTGGCAGCATCTTTAATGTTTGCCCTGTTCTGGGTATTCCTCTTGGCTCCAAGGTGGCTGGTACAGATTCAGGCTTTATAATATCCTATGACCACACAGAAATGGAAGACAGCCCACACTTTCTTTTGATTCTTTGGAGAGAGAAGAAACTGTTGGAACCTAACTAAAGACACTTTACGTGAGCATGCCCCACAGATCTGACTTGTTCCAGGCTATTTTTAAAACACACATGTGTAAAGAAAATGGAAAGAGGGGTTCTTCTGAAGTCAGAGTTCTGTGAGCAGAAAGGGGGTATGCTACCAACATTGTTTGTAGGAGTAACTTTCAGTTCTCTATAATTCAATTTTCAACAGTCATGGTTGCTGTAGCAGGTGTACTGGCTGGTTTTGTGTGTCAACTTGACACAGCCTGGAGTTATCACAGAGAAAGGAGCTTCAGTTCGGGGAAGTGCCTCCATGAGATCCAGCTGTGGGGCATTTTCTCAATTAGTGATCAAGGGGGTAGGGTAGGGCCACTTGTGGGTGGTGCCATCTCTGGGCTGGTATTCTTGGGTTCTATAAGAGAGCAGGCTGAGCAAGCCAGGGGAAGCAAGCCAGTAAGGAACATCCCTCCATGGCCTCTGCATCAGCTCCTGCTTCCTGACCTGCTTGAGTTCTAGTCCTGACTTCCTTTTGTGATCAACAGCAACACAAAAGTGTAAGCTGAATAAACCCTGTTCTTCCCAACTTGATTCTTGTTCATGATGTTTGTGCAGGAAGAGAAACCCTGACTAAGACAGCAGGTGTCAGTGATGAAATATAACCATAGTAGCTGTAACTTGAAGGAGAAGTGGATATTTGTATGACCTGAGAGTAGTTGACAAAGTTTTTTTTTCCCATTACTGTGATGTTTTTGACATCTAACCACAGATTCCTCTGCCAGGACGTGGAGCTAATTCTTTCTGATTTTGAGTTGGAGTTAGAAAGTTCCCTCTAAGGTATAGACTATGGAAAAGAGGAAGAAAAGTCACTTTACAGTGGAGAAAAAAATGATCAAGGCTAACATCACTAGAATGAGTCACAGCACCTAGTCATGATGGGATGAGCAAGAGAGGACATCACCCCTGCGGATGCTCCACTTAAGTCAGTGTGGTCACGAGTGTCAGCAAGCCGGATGCAAAGACCTTCATAAAATATTTGATCTGTATTCTTCAAAAGGGCCAAGGTCATGAAAAGGAAATGGCTGGACTGATAAATTTGCATATTAGTGAAGATTAAGGAAGTGTGGCATGGTACCCTGCTACAGATCCTGGAATGGAAAGGAAAAGGTGACGTGGGACCAAAGTCCATCGTTCTCTGAGTAGTGCTGTCAATGCTCATTTCTTAGTTTGGCAAATAGAAGGTGATTAGGTAACATGTTATCATCAGGAGAAATACAGGGAACAGTATACAGAAACTCTCAGTATTATTTATTTTCTTATAGCAATCTTTTTTTACAAATGATTTTCCCTTTCCCAGTTCCCCCCTCCCCATAAGTCCTATAAGCCCTCTTCCCTCTGCCCATTCCCCAATCAACCCCCTCCCACTTCTCTGTCCTAGTACTCCCCTACAATGCTGCATCAAGCCTTTCCAGGACCAGGACCTTCTTCTTCCTTCTTCTTGGGAATGATTTGATATGTGAATTTTATCTTGGGTATTCAGAGCTTCTTGGCTAATATCCACATATCAGTGACTACATTCCATGTGTGTTCTTGTGTGATTGGGTTACCTCACTTAGGATGATATTTTCCACTTCCAACCATTTGCCTAAGAATTTCATAAATTCATTGTTTTTAATGGCTGAATAGTACTTCATTGTGTAAATCTACCACATTTTCTGTATCCATTCCTCTATTGAGGGACATCTGGGTTCTTTCCAGCTTCTGGCTATTGTAAATAAGGCTGCTATGAACATAGTGGAGCATGCATCCTTACTGCATGCCGGGGAATCCTTGTGAGATAAGATAAATATTTTAAAACGATTTAAAGACAAAAGCTTGCTTTATTACCAAGACAAATTAACATATCTGCACAAACATCGTGGTTTTCATAACTCATTTGTTCGAGAATGATGGTTACTTCTGTTCATTACATACATGTGCATTGAGTCTGAGCGTAGTAGAACAAACCTAAAACCCAGCTTTCTGAAGCTGAGGCAGGAGGACTTTAAAGTTCCAGGTCAGCCTAGGCTGTTATAGTGAGATACTGTCTCAGAAAACTAAGCAAAAAACCAGCTAAAGTGTGACTAGTCCTCTGGTAGGACTGGGCCGGAACAGAGTAATTGAGCAGTCAGGCACCGCCCTTTCTTCCTCCTTCTCCCCACCGACTCTAATTGAAAAACAAATTTCTTTTCTTTTTGTTTTTCTTTTCTTTCCATTTCTCTATTCAACTTGATAATGCTCTGCAGGGGATCTCGAACTTTGAGGATTTCAAAATGAATCACATTCTTTATGCAGATATTTTTGTTTTAAAAAAAATCTTGCCACTACTTCGATTAAAAGTGAGGAGTATGTGCCATTCATTGTTAAAGACTGTGGAACAAAATGAGTCCATTCAGCTTTTTGAAAAAGAAATAACCGAGCTTGCCCCCGTGCCAGAACAACATGTTTTTGTACTTTTGTCCAAGACTGAGCATGGTTTATTTCAGCTGATGGAGCTGCTGCCTTTGAAAACACGGCTGGAAGGTTTCGATGAAAAAGCCGTGCACTCTTTGACTGCCTACACTGAAAAAACCCATTGTAATAAGTATGAGGATGAATTTATAATAGGTGATTGTGAAATTTAATAAAGAGGGCATAGAAAAAACTTAACAATACCAGAGAACAAAATAAAGACCAAACTGAGGCTTGTTTAATGGGGGTGCAGAAGGTCGTGTCTGTCTTCACCTCATGTATGCTGACTATTTTTTTTTTTTGGCCTATAATTTCCTGAAAGAAAGACAACCTTGAGCTAAGTGAACAGTATATTAAGATGCCAATAGGAGGTTATAATAGGTGGCAGAGTGAAATCTAATTTAACTTGTACTTAAAAGTATTACATTATTGTTTAGTAAACAATACCTATAATGACATAAAATCTTTTCAGGTGGTGTTTTGGTTATTTTAGAAAACTGTGAGTCATTCATATCTATAACAACAGTAATAATGCCAGGAAGTAAAATTATGGAAGATGCGGCTGACAAGATGTCTCTGTGGGTAAAACCCAGTAACTGAATATGGTCCCTGAAATCCACAGAAAGGTGGAAGGCATAGCCGACCCCACAGAGTTATCCTCTGACCTCCACACTCACACCATGTCTTGAATGCCCTCCACCCCACCCATGTGTAAATGCATACATGATAATAATAAAAATATAGAAAAACCTTGCTTGCTATCTAGATTTATTCTATATAAGTAGGGCAGTATTTTCTGGGGTTAAATGATTTCTGGTGCTATATGAAAATGAAAAGGTTGATGCTGTTCTGTCTCTGTGTGAAAATTACTTCTGTGAAGAGGTGAATTTTATGAAGATGTTGATTTTCCTCATAGTTGCTTTTGTTCTTCAAACTTCATCTCTTTTCTTTGAGCATCCATTGTCCTACTGGGGATATTATCCTTTTATGGTGAGGCAAACGCTTGTGCTCATATAAAAGAAATTTCTGAATTCTCTTACAAAACAACTTCGAGTATAGACTTGAAGGCCTGGGATTATCTGCTGCAGGCTTCCCTGTGAGTCAAAGCAGTGTGAGGCTGTGCCCAGCACAGTCTACTTGGACTTCCCAGTCATCAAAAATGGGCCAACTCAAGCAAAGACGACTCAAGAAACTCACCGCAGGATCTTGGAGTTCGGAACTGAATCAGAGACCAACTGAGAATCAGGAATAGGAGACTGCTGACTGGCAACCTTCTCTTCTGCCTGCTTGGCCTTTGGGATACAGCTCAGGCCTGCCCAACCGGGCATGGCACCACCCACAGTGAGTTACTCCAACCCTATGGTAATTAAAATAAAACATGCCCCAGAGTCACGCCCACAGGCCAGTCTCTGTGGCAATTCTTTAATGGAGGGTCCCTTTTCTCAATTGAGGGGGAAAATGAACTATTCAATTTCTTATCAGTAACTAATTCTGTGGAGAAAAATAAAAATGAATTCCACCTACTACCTCATCAAAGGTAAACCCCAAATTGTTTATACAGCTGCCTGTGAGAGGTATGCTACCAGGGACTAGAGTATCTTTGTCATCTAAGGAAAAAACTATGGCTTTGGTTACTTTAAAATTGATCGTTAAGTTAAATAAATGTTGCATGAATAAAGTTAGTAAATTACAAATGAGATCAAAATATTTTCTGTGTCTTAGAGATGATAAATGATTAATATATAACAGGAAACTCTTGCAAACCAAGAAGAAAAAATAAGACCAATGGTGCTGGTTCAATTGGAGGTCAGCATGCAAAAGAATGCGAATTGATCCATTCTTATCTCCATGTACTAAACTTCACTCCAAGTGGATCAAGGACCTCCATGTAAAACCAGACACACTGAAACTAATAGAAAAGAAACTGTGGAAGACCCTAGAGGACATGGGCACGGGGGAAAAGTTCCTGAACAGATCACCAATAGCTTATGCTCTAAGATCAAGAATTAACAAATGGGACCTCATAAAATTACAAAGTTTCTGTAAGGCAAAGGACACTGTTAAAAGGACAAAATGGCAACCATCAAATTGGGAAAGGATCTTCACCAACCCTAAATCTGACAGAGGGCTAATATCCAATATATACAAAGAACTCAAGAAGTTAGACCCCAGGGAACCAAATAACCCTATTAAAAATGGGGTACAGATCTAAACAAAGAATTTTCACCTGAAGAAATTCAGATGGCCTAGAGGCACCTTAAGAAGTGCTCAACATCATTAGTCATTAGGGAAATGCAAATCAAAACAACCCTGAGATTTCACCTTACACCAGTCAGAATGGCTAAGGTCAAAAACTCAGGAGACAGCAGGTGTTGGCGAGGATGTGGAGAAAGAGGAACACTCCTCCACTGCTGGTGGGGCTGTAAGATGGTACAACCACTTTGGAAATCAGTCTGGCGGTTCCACAGAAAACTGGACGTGACACTTCCGAAGGACCCTGCTATACCTCTCCTGGGCATATACCCAAAGGATTCCCTGGCGTGCAATAAAGACACATGCTCCATTATGTTCATAGCAACCTTATTTATAATAGCCAGAAGCTGGAAAGAACCCAGATGCCCCTCAAAGGAGGAATGGATACAGAAAATGTGGTATATTTACACAATGGAATACTACTCAGCAATTAGAAGCAATGAATTCACAAAATTTTTAGGCAAATGGTTTGATCTGGAAAATATCATCCTAAGTGAGGTAACCCAGTCACAAAAGAATACACATGGAATGCAATCTCTGATAAGTGGATATTAATTAGCCCAGAAGCTCTGAATACCTAAGGCACAAATCGCATAACAAATGACTCCCATGGAGAAGTATGGAGAAGGTCCTGATCCTGGAAAGGATTGATCTAGCATTGGAGGGGAATATAAGGACAGAGAAAAAAAGGAGGGAGGTGATTGGAGAATGGATGGAGAGAAGAAGGTTTATGGGACATATGGGGAGAGGGGATCTGGGAAAGGGGAAACCATTTGGAATGTAAAAAAGAATATAGAAAATAAAAATATTAAAAAAAAAGAAAAGACAAACCAGCACAGGCTATGTGCAGGCAATTTACAAAAGAAAGAACTGAAACTGCTGGGTTGTTCAAAAAAGCCTTCCAGTTCATGGGTAATGAGAGAAATATAAAATGAAACAGCAGGCATGCTAAATTTGCCACAGTTGATTAGCAATGTGCTTAAAACTGAACTATATAAATGCTTGTATGAATATTCACTCCTAGTATGGACTGCTGTCCAAAGTGTGCAGGTACCCGAGAACCCAGATGTTCCCCAGGAATATATTCCAGAGCAATCCAGAGCAGAGACATTCCCACAGAGGTTTATGAAGTCAAAATAGAATATTATGACAAGCACCGGTTTCAGTACAACACAACCAACATACACATTTCAGTATCAAAATTAGTATAGTATCATGTTGGAATAGAATTACTTAAAAGTCATTTGGAACTGAGTGGTCTTCAATTTTACTAATCTTTAAGATAAACAAAATTGAATGGCACGTGCTGTTTCATTTAAAAATCAGAAAAGTGACATAGCTGTCCACGGTTCACTCTTTTTCAATATAGAACTTGAAGTCTTTACCTCTGCACACTACAAAACACCAAAGAAATAAAGTGAAGAAAGCATTAGACAGACTCCCCATATTCATGGAACAAAAATTAGTTGTGGTTGTATTACTAAAGTCAATATCTACGGATTCAGTGTAGACTCCATCAAAATTTCAATGACATTTTCCACAGAACTAGAAAAAGATTCACATAAAAGCCCAGATAACTTCAAACAGCCAAAACAATCATTAGCAGAAGAGTCATGATGGCGTTTTCACCATACCTGATACCATATAACATACAAAGTCAAGGCAATAAGCACACTGTGGTATAAACACAGACATGTAGATATACAGAATAAGAGCAGAAATAAATCCACACTGCTTCAGCCATATGATTTATGAGAAATTGAATGCCAAGAGGATGTTGAGGAAAAGACTCCCAAGCAAATGATGTGCAGAAAACTAGACAACCACATGTAGAGAAATGAAATAGGATCCAAACAGACCCATTCTCTCCCCAGGTTGTTTTTGGATAGTATTTTATCACAGCAACATGCACCTAACCCAAGCTTCTGTATGCTGCCTCTCCAGTTCTGAGTTTCCTATTCTTTTACATTAATTTTACATGTGTCTCTCACAGACCTACTGTATTTCATGAATATCATCCTTCCATTTTTTCAGTTGACTTAGCTATTTTTGAACTGCAATATTTTTGTATAAACTTTGCAAAGGTTGTTTTTTAATGGGGGAGGTTGTAGGGGTAGAGAGTGGATATGAAGGCATGGGGAGATGAGTGGGATTGGTATGCCAGATGTGAAATTCAAAAAGAATCAATAAAAGTTAAAAAAAATAAGTTTAATTAAAAAAAATTGGGCTCCAGACTCATTGATTGGATTCTAGCCCAATAGTCATCAGAGAGGTTCAACTAGGAAATGGGGGAAACAGAAGTAGAGACCCAAAACCAAGCAGTAAGTAGAGCTTGGGGAATCCTGCAAAAGATGGGGAGGAATAATTTTAGGAGCCAGAGGGGTCAAGGACACCACAAGAAAAACCACAGAATCAACTAACTTGGGTCCACAGGGGCTCACAGAGACTGAACTGCCAACCAGGGAGTCTGCATGGGCCTGACCTAGGCCCTCCACACATACGTTACAGTTGTGTAGTTTGATCTTTATGTGGGACTCTTAACAGTGGGAGCAGGAACTTTCTCCACTGCCTGCCTTTAGGATCCTTTTCCCCTACTGGGTTGCCTTTTCTAGCCTTAATACAAGAGGAAGTGCCTAGTCTTACTGCAACTTGGGTTCGGGAGAGAGGAGTAGGAAAGGAACCAGAAGGAGAGGAGGGAGAGGAGACTGTGGTTGGGACGAAAATAAATGAAATTTTTTATGTTTTTTTTTTTACTCGATATATTCTTTATTTACATTTCAAATGATTTCCCCTTTTCTGGCTCCCCACTCCCTGAAAGTCCCATAAGCCCCTTTACCTCCCCCTGTTCTCCCACCCACCCCTTCCCACTTCCCTGTTCTGGTATTCCCCTATACTGCTGCACTGAGTCTTTCCAGAACCAGGGGCCACTCCTCCATTCTTCTTGGACATAATTTAATGTGTGGATTATGTCTTGGGTATTTAAAGTTTCTAGGCTAATATTCACTTATCAGTGAGTGCATATCATGATTTATCATTTGAGACTGGGTTATCTTACTTAGTATGATGTTCTCCAGCTCCATCCATTTGTCTAAGAATTTCATGAACTCGTTGTTTCTAATGGCTGAATAGTACTCCATTGTGTAGATATACCACATATTTTGTATCCATTTCTCCGTTGAGGGACACCTGGGTTCTTTCCAGCTTCTGACTACCACAAATAGGGCTGCTATGAACATAGTGGAGCATGTGTCCTTATTGCATGCTGGGGAATCCTCTGGGTATATGCCCAGGAGTGGTATAGCAGGATCCTCCAGAAGTGTCATGCCCAGATTTCTGAGGAACTGCCAGACTGATTTCCAAAGTGGTTGCACCATCTTGCAATCCCACCAGCAGTGGAGGAGTGTTCCTCTTTCTCCACATTCTCGCCAACACCTGCTGTCTCCTGATTTTTTTGACCTTAGCCATTCTTTCTGGTGTGAGGTGAAATCTTAGGGTTGTTTTGATTTGCATTTCCCTAATGATTAATGATGTTGAGGACATGGGCACAGGGGAAAAATTCCTGAACAGAACACCAATGGCTTATGCTCTAAGATCAAGAATTGACAAATGGGACCTCATAAAACTACAAAGTTTCTGTAAGGCAAAGGACACTGTCAAAAGAACAAAATGTCAACCAACAGATTGGGAAAGGATCTTCACCAACCCTAAATCCGACAGAGGGCTAATATCTAATATATACAAAGAACTCAAGAAGGTAGAACCCAGAGAACCAAATAACCCTATTAAAAAGTGGAGTACCGAGCTAAACAAAGAATTTTCACATGAAGAACTTCGGATGGCTGAGAAGCACCTTAAGAAATGAAAATTTTTAAAAGGCATTTTAGTTTCAATTTCCATTGTGATTTTATAGTTTGCATATACTTTTTTCTTAAAAATCTTAAATATTAAGTCTTCATATTCAGGTATGTTTAAGTACTTCTATATATTTGACTTTCTATTTTCTTTACTAGAGTTTTATAGTTTTCTTCATAATATTCGTGTATATTTTTGGTAAGGGAATTGCCAGATATTTAGTTTTATTGCTCTGCTGAATGGTATCTTACTTTCAGTAGATTATTAAAAAATAGTTATTGTCAGTGTGAGGAACACCATTGATTTCTACTTTTGCATTATTTTGGTGTATTTATTATCTTAGATATTCTCATCTACTGCCTGTTAATAGGGTTTTTTTTTCTGGATGAATGGTCATGCTATTTGCAGATAATAATATTCTTATTTCTTCCCAGGTTCTCACTTGTTATTCCAAGCAACAGAATTTCACTTTGTTTTATAACAGATGAATAGTATTCATAGGTGCAAGCGAATCTCCTCCCCACTTTGTATATCTCAAAATAGAGCCTTTCTAAAATTTAACCTGGCAGACTACACAAAGTAACATTTCCAAGAATACTCCTGTGAAATCTCAAGTAAGTGCTACACCACAGAGGCACAAGGGTCCGGCCTGTATGCTGAACCACAGTTGGCACATTGCATGATCAATGTTCATCTTGCCCAGGGTCCCTGGAGGCTTTGGATCCTCACCTAGATAGCCCAATCACTCTGCTGTGGGATGCTCCCCTCACCTCAGTGCTTCCAAGGAGTCAATATTAAGAGAAAAACCAAAACAATTTTCAATAATTAAGGAGCTATATAAGTTTAGTCTATCTTCTTGGAGTTACTGAATTATTTTAAAATTATATTAAAATCAGTTTGTAAATCAAAGTTAATCTCATTGGCCGTCATTTCCCTCTATCCATTCCCCCAACAGTTCCCCTATTTGATTGGATTCTCTCACAGTCCTTCAGCCACATACCATCGGAGTATTCTTAGATCCTAGAGAACACCAGAACTCATGATGGGTGACACTGGAAAGTCATCATTTTTCACAGCCTAAAACTCTTATCCCAGTGAAAAGAGGAGTCCAGTGCATTGGTTCATGAGCTCACAGGTCTGCGAGGTAGATGGGAGAAGCTTGGATCAAAGTCTAGGTCCCTAGTATGGTTTCCCTGGTACGCGCTGAGCCACAGGCACAGTGGGCACTGGATGGTCAGTGAGCCGGAATGAGCTGTTGTCCCACTGTGCAGAAGAAGGCAAGGCCCAACAACTACATCCTGCTTTCTCCTGTCCTTTAGTTGAGCTCAGGGTCTCTTTGTGATACGCACCACTGTTTTTTACCAGCTGTAAGGATGAGAGGACCACAATTACTAATCACCAGGCCCCTGTGGAGAAAGGTTAAGCACTACAATGGTAGATTTGGACAGAGCAGCAGCAAATCTGTCACTAATTTAGTTACAAAAAATAGTACCCACTCCTAGTGCTATATTTGGACTTTTTTTTAGCTTTAAATATCCTTACTGAAGGTGAACATCCCAGGGATAATGATAAAGTGGCCTTTCTTTGAGTTTCTGAATTGTTTCAGTTCTAATAATATTTGAATTTGGCAAGTTTTGAGTTCTTTTGGGGAGGATAAAGCAAGAATTGGTTGGAAAAATATCCTGTGCCTTGACAGAAGGGAAGTGATTGGATTAAAAACATCTATAGAGTGATTTCCTGAATTTCACAGAATTAATGAAGAAATCAGAAAGTTGTTTTGTACAATTAATTGTGTGATGTAATAAAATACTTGTCAACCTTATGCTAACTTAATAGGGTTGGTATTGCTCAAATGTTGAAGTGAGGAGCAATTCTTTTTTTTTAAATTAATCATTCTATTCCATTATATCTCAAATGATATCCCATATCCTGGTTACCCTTCCAGCAACCTCCCATCTTCCCACCCTGCATCTGTCCTCCTTCCTCCCTTTTGCCTGTATGAGAGTGCCCCCCTACACACACAACCTCTCCCCCCTACCACTCCAGCATCCCCCTACACTGGGATATTCAACTTCCACAGGACCAGGGCCTCCCCTCCCACTGATGTCAGGCAAAGCTATCCTCTGCTACATATATATCTGCCCTCCCTGTACACTCCTTGGTACAGTCCCTGGGAGCACTGGGTGGTCTGGCCAGTTGATCTTGTTCTTCCTATGGGGTTGCAAACCTCATAGACAGTGATTCTTTTAGTGACCACCAATTCTCCATCCCAGAATCCCAAACAGATCACAGCTGGCTATTGCTCTGCTCAGTGGGATGCAATCTATTGGGGACTTTTTCTTTCATTGGTCTTACTAATTTACCCACTCTGTCAAAAATGAGGACCTCAGTTTGATCCTTAGGATCCACATAAGAATTCTGGGTGTGGTAGCTTGTGTTTGACATTCTAGCCCTGGGCAGATGGCTCCACTGGCCATCAGAGCCTAACCAGTAAGCTTCAGGCTAAAGAGAGACCTGTTGCAAAGAAAATTAAGTCCTTTAGGCTAATACCTAAGGTGCTTCCAGCCTCCACACACACATGGACCTGAACATACATGTACCTCCCATGAACATGTGCACACAAACATACGCTAAAAATGAAAAGAGAAGAAAAACAAAACAGCTTCCCAGAAAGGAAAAGATGTCAGCAGAGTGTACAGGTGAATTTGAGGGGCAAATAAACATGTCCATGTCTAGGCACACCTGGATCAATATTCTCTTCGCATAGCTTCCCAAACAATTTTCTTTTTTGTTCAATACCCTGACCATATAGGACCAACCAAGCATAAAGATTCATCTGAAAATTTATATATGTTTCCTAAAATAATTAAAAGTATGATAGGCAGAAAAACATCTACTTCTGCTATGTCCACAGTTGAGCTGTCTACAGTAAATGGCATTACCAAGAGAAAAGCATATATGTTTATTAAGGGAGTTTATGGATGTGGGAATCTTCACTGCTATAGAAAAATACCAGAGACTGAGTGATTTATAATAAAATAAGTTTATTTTGAATCTAGGCACAGATTTGGGGCACACATGAAATCGGAAGAGCCTGATGCAGAAGAATCATAATTTTAAGGTGAATCAAGGCTGCAAAGTGGGACCCTGCAAAAACAAAACAAAACAAAATGAAAGAGCAACAATAACAAAGCAAAACAAAGAACAACAAAAACCAAACTAACAGACAGAGCCCACAAAACTCCACATAAGCAAATTTGCTTTGGCTCAGGGTTCTGATGACTGGGAAGTTCAAATTCAGTGCTGGGGAAGGCCTCACACTGCTTTGACTCACAGAGGAAGCCTGCAGCAGAAAATCCCAGGCCTTCAAGTCTACACTCCAAGCTGCTTTGTAAGAGAATTTAGAAATTCCTTTTATATGAGCTTAAGGATCGCCCTGACAAATGACCACAAACTCAAGGCTAAACAACAGGAAGTGATCATAGGGTTCCCACATGGGTCTCACTGGGCTCAACATAAGGTGTTGGGGAACCAGCCTGAGTTTACTGACCATTTAGTAGTAAACTTTGTAAATGTTGTAGCTTTGCAAATGAAGTTACTGTGTCTCTGTGGTGAGTTGCTACTTTGCTGAACAGAAAGGTACAAAGTTAGTTTACCATTAGCTACCTCTTTGTGAAACAAAAGCAAAGCTAGAGGTTTTTTTCTTTATACTGAAAGTGTCACCCCAAGGGTCACGGGCCAGTCTATTCCTTGAATTATCATCCAGGGTCAGAACAGTGACAGTCACAAAAGATTGCTTGCTGGGTTTTATATTTCTTCTCAAATGGTCCTCTCTCAATTTCCTAACAGCCCTCCTAAGCAATGTGCCATCACCAGGTGCATTAATGCCTTCCTAGACTGGGTCTGAATTGACCTGTGTGGAGTAAAACTGTGTGAAAGCCAGCTTTGCTCTGGCCTCCCTTGGATATCATGAGACCCACTGCCTGGACCTTTCCCTCCCGCTGATGATCGTTCTCGGGATGTTTGTTTCGTAGGCTACTGTGCTTGTCCCTTTGTCTGGATCATTCTCCTTGGTTAAGACATCCACTCCGTGGTCTTCTACATCTGCAGCAAAGCCCACTGCCTATCACAGGGACTCTGAAGATAGGCTGCCTGGTTAGAATATGAGCTGTGTTTATTAGGTGCATGATCTCAGGTGCATATCTTCCATCTTTGGTGGCTTCTGGTTTGGCCTCTTATGAAATGAAAATAGACATAGTTTCTATGCCTCATTACTGTTTTGCTTGGAAAATGTTAAGGATGTTGCTAATGAATTGTAATTAAAAGAGTGTGAATATATCTGATACTATGTAACCATCAGTGACAACAGATGCTGAAGGATTTCTCCTTGGACTGTGGCTTTCAATGAAACTCCAAAGCATATCTACGCCTGAGCTCATTTATAAAGCGTCCAAATTATTATCAAATAGTTTCCAAGACAGAGACTTCTTCTCAGTGGAATGAAACCTGCAATGTAAGGAGGGACTGCATGGTCCTGAGGACTTTCGGGCCAGTATCACATGATTGTTAGAATTTTCAAGGCCTTTAATGTGTGTAATGGCAGCTGGCTCAAGACAGTAGACATGTTTGACTGGGTCAACCCACATGGGCCTTCAGCAGATGTGAACTTTGTGTCTGCAGCTTGACACACTTTCTGATCTGTTCTGACAGGAGGAAGAGCAACTGACCTTTGCCTAAATTCTTGTCATACTAAATCCAAAGAAAATTATGACATGCTTAATAACTCAGTCCATTTACTCTGGAAGCACAAATGTTTGTAATTAACTCCCAATTACTCGGCATGTGCCTTTTCTTCCCTTTTCCCTCCTACTGTCTGATTTTTGATAGCTTTATGCCATGTATCCGAAATCAAACACATCTGTATGTGTTAGTCACCTTGTCTGATGTTGTGCCGAAGGCCAAAAAAAATTAGTTTAAATGGAGGAATTATTTGCTCTGACACACGGATTTACAGGTTTCTTTCCAGTCTTCAGCTATGCTGATTCTGAGCACATGATGAGGCAAAACATCATGGTGCTGGGAGCACGTGGCTGAGGCTACTACCCTCAAGGATGATGGGAAACAGAGTGAAAAAAGGTGACTGGATCAAGGATAGCCTTCAAAGGCACTGTAAGTGATCTGCACCCTCCAAGGGAGCTGCAGTTCCCAAAGTATCCACCCTTGCTAGTGTTTCTAGCTGGAGACCCTGCATTAAAACATAGCCTATGGAAGCCACTTCATATTTAAGCCAGAACCACTATATCAGTATGCCCAGAAAGGGTTTTAAGTCAAGAAACTATAACCACTGAGCAAGTTACAGAGTCTAAGCTGACTACCATCTTACCTAGGCCCATCTTGATAGGCAGAAAAGCCACTGAAGTGATATATTACAGTAAAAGATAAAATGGGATTGATCGGCTCTGCAAAGGCAATAAGAAGTTCTCAGTGTACTGTAGGGAATCAATGATGGAAAATTAATAAGGGAAGCACCTGGTACAGGGAGGGATTCTGAATAAACTGACCTGAGAGAATTCTTGTTGAAGATAGACCATGGAGATCTTGGGGTATGAGAGAGAGCAAAGAATACATGACCACACCCTGAGAATTGCTAGCGTCAGTGGAACAGGACTCTGGTATATTTGGACATTACAGGGAAGTACACAGATTGGCTCAGAAGAAGGTTTAGCAGGATGACCACAGGTTAGAAAAGAGCCTTACTGTCCATCCCTCCAAGACCCTTTCCAATATGGCGGAGTCCTAATCCTCAATACTATGAAATATATACTTGTTTGAAGATTGAGTATTCACAAACATAATCAAATTATAATAATTCTTCCAGTATGGCTGGTATCCTTAAAGAGGAGCTTCCTGGGATGGTACGATGCTTTCCTGAATCCTGAGCCCTTTCAGGTGCCTGGCAACACAGAGGAATCATAGGTCTGCTACTTGCTGTCATCTTGAGAGATTCTTCATGTTGATTCCATTGGACTAACTTGGTGCTTTTCTCTCCCTCTCCCTCTCCCTCTCCCTTTCCCTCTCTCTCTTGCTTTTATTGTATTTATTTACATTCCAGCCATTGCCCCCTCCCTGTACCCCCACCCACAGTTCCTCATCCCATTCCTCCTCCCCTTTGTCTCAGAAAGAGTGTCTCTCCTTCCACCCACCAGGCATCCTCCTTCCCTGGGACCTCAAGTCTCTTCAAGGATTAAGTATATTTTCTCCCACCAAGCCCTGACCAGGCAGTCCTCTGCTATATATATGCCAGGGGCCTGTTTATGCTGCCTGGTTGGTGGATCAGTCTCTGGGAGCTCCCAGGGATCCAGGTTAGTTGAAACTGCTGGTCACCCCGCCTTCAGTTTCTTCAATTCTTCCCCTAACTCATCCATAGGTGTCCCTGGCTTCAGTCCAATGGTTGAGTGTAACTATCTCAGTCTGTCTCAGTCAACTGCTGCTAAGGCCTCTCAAGAGGACAGCCATACTAGGCTCCTGTCTATAAGCACATCATAGCATCAGTAATAGTGTCAGGTATTGGTGCCCCGCAATGAAATGGATCACTGGACCTCCTTTCCTTCAGTCTCATCTCCATTTTTGTCCCTGTAGTTCTTTTAGACAGAACAATTCTGAGTCAGAAATTTTGACTGTGGTTTGGTAACCCCATTCCTCCATTTGAGGCCATGTCTACTTACTGGAGGTAGACTCTTCCAGTATTGGGCATTTTGGCTAAGGTCCACTCCTGGGACTCTCTCACCTCCAAGGTGTCTGACACTTTTTTTTTAAGTTCATTTTTTTAAAATTAGGTATTTGCTTTATTTACATTTCAAATGGTATCCCCTTTCCACCCCTGTCCAGGTACCCCTCCTAAGATCCTTTATCCCATCCCCCCTCCTCCTGCTCAACCCCACCCAACCCCCAATTTCCTGAATTGCATTCCCCTATTCTAGGGAATCAAGCCTTCACAGCACCCATGGATTCTCCTTTCATTGATGACTGAAATGGTCATCCTCTACTACATATGTAGATGGAGCCATGGGTTCCTCCATGTGTACACTTAGGTTGGTAGTTTAGACCCTGGGAGCTTTGGGGATACTGGTTGGTACATATTATTGTTCCTCCTGCAGGGCTGCAAACCTCTTCAGTTCCTCGGGTCCTTTCTCTAGCTGCTCCATTGGGGACCCTATGTTCATTCTATTGGTTGGTTGTGAGCTATGGGTATTTTGATCCACTTTCCAATAAAGATCAAAGTATCCACACTTTGGTCTTCCTTCTTATTGAGCTTCATCTGGTCTGTGACTTGTATCTTGGGTGTTCCGAGCTTTGGGGCTAATATCCACTTATCAGGGAGTGCATACCATATGTGTTATTTTGTGATTAGGTTGCCTCATTCAGCATATTTTCTAGCTCCATCCATTTGCCTAAGAATTTCATGAATTAATTGTTTTTAAGAGCTGTGTAGTTGTTCATTGTGTAAGTGTACCACATTTTCTGTATCCATTTCTCTGTTGAGTGACATCTGGGTTCTTTCATCTTTTCAGCTATTATAAATAAGGCTGCTATGAACATGTTTCCTTATTGCACATTGGAACATCTTCTGGGTATATGCCCAGGAGTGGTATACCTGGGTCCTCAGGTAGAGCTATGTCCAATTTTCTGAGGAACTGCCAAACTGATTGCCAGAGTCATTTTACCAGCTTGCAGTTCCACCAGCAATGGAGAAGTGTTTCTCTTTCTCCACATCCTCTCTAGTATTTGCTGTCCCGAGTTTGTGATCTTGGCTATTCTGACTGGTGTGAGGTGGCATATCAGGGTGTTTTGATTTACATTTCCCTGATGACTAATGATGTTGAACATTTCTTTAGGTGTTTCTCAGCCATCTGGCATTCCTCAGTCAAGAACTCTTTGTTTAGTTCTGTACCCCATTCTTAAAAGGGTTATTTGGATCTCTGAAGTCTAACTTCTTGAGTTCTTTGGATATATTGGATATTAGGCCTCTCTAGGATGTAGGATTGGTCAAGATCTTTTCCCATTCTGTTGGTTGTCATTTTGTCCTATTGACAGTGTCCTTTGCCTTACAAAAACTTTGCAATTTTCTGATTCCCATTTGTTAATTCTTGATCTTAGGGCATAAGCTATTGGTGTTCTATTCAGGAAATTTTCTCCTCTGCCATGTGCTCCAGATTCTTCCCCAATTTCTCTTCTATTAGAATCAGTGTATCTGGTTTTATGTGGAGGTCCTTGATCCACTTGGACTTGAGTTTTGTATAGGGAGATGAGAATGAATCAATTTGCATCATTGTACATCTTGACTGCCAGTTGAATCAGCACTAATTGTTGCTAATTTATTGAAAATGCTGTCTTTTTTCCACTGGATAATTTTAGCTCCTTTGTCAAGATCAAGTGTCCATAGGTACATGGGTTCATTTCTGGGTCTTCAATTCTATTCCAGTGATCTTTCTGCCTGTCTCTGTACTAGTACCATACAGTTTTTATCACTATTGGACACTAGTAGAGCTTGAGGTCAGGGATGTTGATTTTGCCAGAAGTTCTTTTATTGTTGAAAATAGTATTAGCTATCCTGGGTTTTTTGTTATTCCAGAAATTTGAAAATTGCTCTTTCTAACTCTATGAAAAATTGAGTTGCAATTTTGATGGGGTTGTTCTGGCTAGGATTTCGAGTACTATTTGAACAGGTAGGGAGAGAATGGACAGCCTTGTCTAGTTCCTAATTTCAGTGGGGTTGCTTCAAATTTCTCTCCATTTAGTTTGATTTTTGGCTACTGGTTTGCTTTTACTATGTTTAAATATGGGCCTTGAACTCCTAATCTTTCCATGACATTTATCATGAAGAGGTGTTGGATTTTGTCAAAAGCTTTCTCAGAATCTAATGAAATGATCATGTGATTTTTTTCTTTTATTTGAGTTTGTTTATGTAGTGGATTACATGGATGGATTTCCATATATTGAACCATCCCTGCAACCTTGGGATGAAGCCAACTTGATCATGGTGGATGATCCTTCGATGTGATCTTGAATTTGGTTGGCAAGAATTTTATTGAGTATTTTTGCACCAATATTCATAAGGGAAATGTGTCTAAAGTTCTTTTTCTTTGTTGGGTCTTTGTGTGCTTTAGGTATCAGAGTCATTGCGGTTTCATAAAACGAGTTGGAAAGTCTTCCTTTTGTTTCTATTTTGTGGAATAATTTGAAGAGCATTGGTGTTAAGTTTTCTTTGAAAGTCTGATAGAACTCTGCATTGAACCCATCTGGTCCTAGACTTTTTTGTTTGTTTGTTTGGAAGACTATTAATGACTGCTTCTATTTCTTTAAGAGTTATGGGATAGTTTAGATCATTTATCTGATCCTGATTTAACTTTCATACCTGGTATCTGTCTAGAAAATTGTCCATCTCATCTAGATTTTTCACTTTTGTTGAGTATAGGCTTCTGTAGCAGGATCTGATGAATTTTTTGGATTTCCTCAGTATCTGTTGTTATTTCTCCCTTTTCATTTCTGATTTTGCTGATTTGGATACTGTCTCTGTGCCCTCTGGTTAGTTTGGCTAAGTGTTTATCTATTTTTTGGTTTTTCCAAAAACCAGCCCCTAGTTTGGTTGATTCTTTGTATAGTTCTTTTTGTTTCTACTTGGTTGATTTCAGCCCTGGGTTTGAATATTTCCTGCAGTCTACTTCTTTTGGGTGTATTTCCTTCTTTTGTTCTTGAGCCTTCAGCTGTGCTGTTAAGCTGTTAGTGTATGCTCTTTCCAGTTTCTTTTTGGAGGCACTCAGAACTATGAGTTTTCCTCTTAGCACTTCTTTCATTGTGTCCCATAAGTTTGGGTATGTTGTGCCTTTGGTTTCATTAAATTCTAAAAAGTCTTTAATTTCTTTCTTTATTTCTTCCTTGACCAAGTTATCATTGAGTAGAATGTTGTTCAGTTTCCATGTGTATGTGGGCTTTCTGTTGTTTTTGTTGTTATTGAAGACCAGCCTTAGTCCGTGGTGATCTGATAGGGTGCATGGAATTATGTCAATCTTCTTATATCTGTTGAGGTCTGTTTTGTAAGTATATGGTCAGTTTTGGAGAAAGTACTGTGAGGTGCTGAGAAAAAGGTATCTTGTTTTAGGATAAAATATTCTATAGATATCTGTTAGATCCATTTGGTTCATAACTTCTGTTAGTTTCACTGTTTCTCTGTTCAGTTTGTATTTCCCTGATCTGTCCGTTAATGAGAATGGGGTGTTGAAGTCTCCCACTATTATTGTATGGGATACAATGTGTGCTTTGAACTTATTTTTATTCGATGTATTCTTTATTTACATTTCAAATGATTTCCCCTTTTCTGGGTCCCCACTCCCTGAAAGTCCCATAAGACCTCTTCCCTCCCCCTGTTCCTCCATTTACTCCTTCCCACTTCCCTGTTCTGGTATTCCCCTATACTGTTGCTTTGAGTCTTTCCAGAACCAGGGGCCACTCTTCCGTCCTTTTTGGACATCATTTAATATGAGGATTATTCTTGGGTATTCCAAGTTTCTAGGTTAATATACACTTCTCAGTGACTGCATACCATGATTGATCTTTTGAGACTGGGTTACCTCACTTAGTATGATGTTCTCTAGCTCCCTCCATTTGTCTATGAATTTCATGAATTCATTGCTTCTAATGGCTGAATAGTACTCCATTGTGTAAATATACCACATTTTTTTAAATCCATTCCTCCGTTGAGGGACACCTGGGTTCTTTCCAGCTTCTGGTTACTACAAATAGGGCTGCTATGAAAATAGTGGAGCATGTGTCCTTATTGCATGCTGGGGAATGCTCTGGGTATATGCCCAGGAGTGGTATAGCAGGGTCCTCTGAAAGTGCCGTGCCCAGTTTTCTGATGAACCTCCAGACTGATTTCCAAAGTGGTTGCATCATCTTACAATCCCACCAGCAGTGGAGGAGTGTTCCTCTTTCACCACATCCTCGCCAGCACCTGCTGTCTCCTGAGTTTTTGACCTTAGCCATTTTGCCTACATACAGACTGCTAGTTAGACCAGCACAGTTTATTGAAGATGCTGTCTTTTTTCAACTGGATTGTTTGGGTTTCTTTGTCAAAGATCAAGTGCCATAGGTGTATGGGTTTATTTCTGAGTCCTCAATTCTATTCCATTGATAGACCTGTCTGTTTCTGTACTAATACTATGTAGTCTTTATCTCTATTGCTCTGTAGTACAGCTTGAGGTTAGGGATGGTGATTCTCCCAGAAAATCTTTTATTGTTATGGATTGTTTTGGCTATCCTGGATTTTTTTGATTTTCCATATGAAATTGAGAATTACTTCTCCCATGTCTTTGAAGACTTGTGTTGGAATTTTGATGAAGATTGGATTGAAACTGTAGATTGCTTTTGGTAATTTCACTATGCTAATCCTACCAATCCATAAGCACAGGCAATCTTTCCATCTTCTAAGTTCTTCAATTCCTTTCTTGAGAGACTTGAAGTTCTTGTTATACAGATCTTTTACTTGCTTGGTAAGAGTTATACCAAGATATTTTATATTATTTGTGGCTATTGTGAAGGGTATTGTTTCACTAATTTCTTTTTCAAGAAGTTTATCTTGTATATAAATGAAAGCTACTGATTTGTTTGAGTTAATTTTATACCCCACCACTTTGATGAAGTTGTTTATCTGCTCTAGGAGTTCTCTGGCAGAATTTTTGGGGTTGCTTGTGTATACTATCATATCATCTGCAAATAGTCATACTTTGACTTCTTCCTTTCCAGTTTGATTACCTTGACCTCCTTTTGTTGTCTGTTCTATATAGATCTTCAAGTACTATATTGAATAGATAAGGAGAGGGTGGGCAGCCAGCTTTGTCTTGTTCCTGGTTTTAGTGGGATTGCTTCTATTTTCTCTTCATTTGATGTGATGTTGGCTGTTGGTTTGTTGTATAATGCTTTTATTATGTTTCAGTATGTGCCGTGAATTCTTGATCTCTCCAAGACTTTTAACATAAAGGGTGTTGTATTTTGTCAAAGTCCTTTGGAGCACCTAATGAGATGACCATGTGACTTTTCCCTTGAGTTTGTTTACATTGTGTATTACATTGATGGATTTTCATATATTGAACTATCCCTGCATCCCAGAGATGAATTCTATTTGATCTTTATGAATGATGGCTTTGATGTCTTCCTGGATTTTGTTTGCGAGATTTTTTTTGAGGATTTTTGTATAAATATTCCTAAATGAAATTGGACTAAAGTTCTCTCTTTTGGTTTGGTCTTTATATGGTTTAAGTATCAGAGTAACTGTGGCTTCGTAGAATGGATTAGGTAGTGTTCATTCTCTTTCCATTTGGTAGAATAATTTGAGAAGCTTTGGTTTTAGCTCTTCTTTGAAGGTATGGTAGAAGGTGCTTACATTTCTTTCACAGTATTTATGACTTATAATAATATTTGTTGTTTATTTTTATTTGTCACTACATTTCCTATGCTATGTTTAAGCTCTATGATATAATTATTTTAGTCTTAAAAATCATTACTCCCCTGTCTCAATATCTAGACACAGTGGTTTTGACTTCTACCCACATCGTAACACACCACTGGCTGATCATTATATGACTCATTAAAATTTGTTTTGTCTCTTGTCTTCACATATGTTCTCCTAAAATGATCTTATTTTGATCATTGTTTTTATTTATGTGCATGTATGTTGTGGTTTGAATAAGAACTGCTCCCATAGGCTCATATACTTGGGAGTGGCACTATTTGCAAGGATTAGAAAGATTAGTAGGTTTGGCCTTGGTGGAGGAAGCATGTCACTAGGAGTGAAATCTGAGGTTTCAAAAGCCCATGCCAGGCCCAGGCTCTCTCTCTCTTCTGCCTGTGGATCAGGATACAGAACTCTCATCAACTTCTCTAGCACCATGTCTGCCTGTGTGCTGTCATGCTTACTGCCATGATCATAATGGGCTAAACCTCTGAAACTGTAACCAAGCCCCAGTCAAATGCCTTCTTTTTATAAAAGAGTTGTCTTTTTACATCAATAGAATGACAACTAAGATAAGATGCATGAGTGTGCTTGTCAGAATATACAACATATTTTATACAGCTCAGGGAGATAAAAAAAAAAAGAGCATTAGATCTCTAGAATGAGAGTTACAGGTGATTATGAGCCACCATGTGGGTGCTGGAACTGAACATTGGTCCTCTTCAAGAACAAGGACTCTTAACTGCTGAGCCATCTCTCCAACGCCATGATCTGGTTTTGAATTATGATTTGGCTCTTATGACTCAGATGGAAGACCACTTCATGCAGGAAGTCTTCCCTAGCTTTTCAGGACAGAGTTATGAATCCTCCTGTATTTTCAGAGTGCCTAATACTTAATTCTTAGAAGCTGTCATCGATATGATTCATTCTGAGTACCAGGCAGAGTAGCACAAATGACTCATCCCACTTGGTTAGAGTCCAGTAGGGGAAGCAAATGGATACTTTATGAACACGGGGTCCTGGTTCTAGATATTAAGACAGAAGACATCAAAAGTACCTTCTGATCCTGTGTGAATTTGCATTGTTTCTGAAGTTATGATTGGTAGCTGAGTTCCTGAAAACTGGTCCGCAGTGTAGTATCAATCTTTAAATACTGTTGGGAATGCATCACCAGCTGTTTACACAAGTGAAGGGTTCCTTCCATCAGTCTTAAAGATAGAGGTTTATTCGGGATAACATTTGTTGTCTTTTGATAAAATGTTTTTACTTTATTCTCTCAGTCCCCAGGATCCCAATGACAGATAAAAATGTTGATTCATTTTTAACCAATAGATTTTAAAATTATTATTAAGCTGAAAGTTTTCAAGACTTTCTGGGTCAGCTCATCTCCTTTCTCTGTTCCCCCAAAGAAGGGATTCTAGATGATGTCAGGGATGTGAGGACCCCAGAGCAATGTGGCCAGAACTCAGACTATAGACAAAGAAGAAACAGAAGTTCTTAGAGTCAAGGTGAGAGGTATCTAACTCATACTGAATGCCTTGGGCTTACAGGCCACTGTGGGAATGGAAAATATTGCTGTAATTCTACCCAATATGCTGAACTTTCTCTAAGAATTGCATCTAAATTACTTATGAAAAGTAGAGGGAGAAAAGGAACTGACAGTCAAGGAAGTTTGTGTTTAAGTGCATCTCATCAGGCCCAGTGTAAATCCTGATGTGGATCGAAGTGCCATTTAATGAATATCAGTTTCCTTGGGGAGAGGAATATTTTTCATCACACTCACTACTCCTTCAGGGCTTGAAGTGGATTTGGTTTTATGAACAGTTATGACTTTTTCATAAGGTACTCTTTGCTTTCACCCAGGATGGCATAATTCACAAATGAAGGAATAATTACATTTTTCCAGGAACAAACCCCTTTCCTGGCAGCTGTAAGTCTCACTGAAACCAGAGAAGTCCTTGTGCATAGCTTATGCAGTTGATTATTTTCTCTATCCATGGTAAATACCAACCATTCCTTTCATGAAAGGTAAAAGAGAAGAACGATGCAGAAGGAATGACTAGAGGGAGCGGTGACTTTTAGTAGAACTCTCTATGACAGGATTTCTAATGCCACCTATCCTTTGGTGCTTGGGGGAGGAATGGAGGAGGTGACCCATCTTTTTCATTATCATCACTATAGAAGCAGCCTTGTCTATAGAAGTTTGGTCATAATGGTCAAAATGGTCTTGTCCTAGTGTCAGTCAGTGGGCTTAACTCATTCCTCCTCGAACCTTCTCCATCATTTTTCCCACCCACCAAAATTTCACTTATCCATCTTTAGCCATTGTCATTGCAGTGCTGACCTCTTTCCTTATCTTTCTAGAAGTGTTGAGTGCTAGAATTGCTTGCCTGACACCCACCTGCAGGCTTCTGGGTTAAAGCACTTTGGTAGAACTTTCCTCTAGGATAGGGATGCAGGTAACCAGAGATCACATTTACCTTCTTATTTCCCTTCTGCGGCCTAAGGTTAGCTTATAGGAGAGACTACACATTCTTTGGCATGGGATACAAGCAGGCCACATTAATCAAGTAATATTTGGGGAATAATAGTCTGGCAACAAAAACTGAAGGCAGAAAGTGAATTAGCAGCTGATTAGAGTAATTTGGTTCTCTATTGGCCTCAATTGGGAAGGAATTTTGCCAAGACAATTATTTTGTGACAGTGAATGAGAAATGTACAGTGACCCTATTGGGAGGCAAGCTGTATGCCAGATGCCTTACACACCCAAGGTACATTAGGAATAAAGCAATTCTTGTTCCAGGTGCCTCTTGCAAAACCTGTACTTTTATACTTTGGCACTTTCCACAGCTGTTCATATTATATATTTATTCATGAAGACTGGGGCTCGGATTTCAAGACATGCATACACGCATTATTCCTTCCAACACTCTATAATGGTGAACACCATTTGGATTATCTTCCATCATTCACTTTCCCTGAGCACTGCCCATGGAGAAGAGCCCTGCGTTACCATGTTCTCGGGTACATACTACTCTTCGTTGTCTGTTTTTTGTTTGAGACAGGGTCTTGCTATGGTATTTATACCAGGAGTGTGTGGAGCCCAGGTTGGCCTGAAACTCATAATCCTCTTGCCTTAACCTCCCAAGTGCTAGGATTATACAGGCATACACCATCACATTCCAATACAAGATCAGTTATTTTCATGCTAGCCTCTATCTGCTAAATGCCTGGACTTTATATTCAAATAATGTATTAAAATAAAAAAATCTTCTAGTTAGGACATTTATAGGACCTATATGTAAAAGGAAAACTCACAGAACTGGACACAATCACGATACAAGAAAGAGTTAAGCAGGTCGATTCTGGGATCCTTTGCAACACATTGTCACTTGGAAACTTATCTTTTAATGGGCATCAGTTCTTTGTAATTTTGAGCTATGGCCCTATTTAAAGTGCCTACAGAGGTTTTGATTGTCCCTTTGGATTGGGCATCTGATCATGAGTGTATAAGTCATATCCAGAAGAATAGTAATAGTATGTATCTACATGGAAATCTTCCCTGTAAGCAGTATAGACATAAAATGTTCTTATACACCGTGTAATGCTTACCCTTGTGTTATGAAAATGCTGATTTCTCTACCTACATATCTTGTTTCAATTCATAATCTCTGGTCTCAAGTTTGTGTAAATAGTCTTACCAATTATTCTCTGCCCTGCCAATAAAAGCTGATCACGCAGTGGCTGGGCAGAATAGAGAATAGGGCAGGATGTCTCCCAGACAAAGGACGGAGAGAGGGAGAAAGAGCAGTGCACATCAGTGGGTCAGATGGAGGATTCGGAGCCATGACGAAGAGGTCCTGAGAGTGATTACAGAAACATACCTGAAGCTCAAAGTGCCAGACCAATAATGACATGCAAATATCATGGGATGGAGCTGGGAGGTGTTCAAATTAGCATAGAAAGTAAAGATAGATAATTTAACTGCTTAGTTACTGAGGTAAAGTAGTAAATAAGTATTGATTTTTCTGTGTGATTATTGGGAGAGAGTATAAGGTAAAGAAATACAACCACCAGATTCATTGTCACATTTATATTAAGAAAAATTTCATTGACAGGACAGTAAGGAGGGCAGTGCTCAGCAAAAGCCATTACCAGAAGGTAGTTTAAATGGTGCTCACCATGATACATTACTGGAAGGGTTAATGTGTGTAGACACATTTTGGAATCCCAGTCTCAGCACTAATAGATGTAAGTCTATGTAACTCTGGGCAAATTAATTTCTCTGTACTTCAATGTCCTCATTTGGAGAGGTAGATCTATAACCATTTAAATATTGTGTTGAATGTTGCAATGCATGGAAGACACTTAACACAGCCTGGCACCTGAAGCTCTCATGGTAGTTAGTTTGTAGTGGGAAACAGAGGCCAGGTCTTGATTTTTCCCTCTGACTACAAATAAAGAAGTCCATAAAGATTCTCAGGGTAACTAACTTCTGAGAGAAAGCAGAACTGATTATAATTGAGAATTTCAAATTTAGAAAGTCATGATTTCAGTAAATCCAAAGTGTTCATGAAGTCATTTGATCCCTACTTTTAATATGTTATTGAGAGAGCAAAGCAAATTTAACATCAATATCCATTTAGACATGAAAGAAAAATCACTTTTCTGTACTTGGTAGTTCTACTGAATGTGACGGCAAGAGAATCCATTTCAAAGTCAGAGCCTCCTCAATACACCAGGTTCTGGAGCCTGGTGAGCACTGGTCTGTGCTGATAAGACAGCAGTGAGTCAAACCATTCAGCTGTTGAAGGGTTCTGGCCCAATAACTACTAATGCTGTCGACAGATAAGGCAAAACTCTTCTAATCCTTAGGCAGATCCAGCAATTATCTATACTTATGAATTCCCTCACACCAAATATCCATTTCTAAACATAGCTTCCTTTAAAGAAAAGTGGAAGTTCTGGGTGGCCCAGTCCCTTGACGTAGTCTTAGGGAGTGTTCTTAGAGGTTTGATCTAGTTTGTGTGTTCAGTTCTCTCAAAGATTCTGTAAGTAGGCAATTGTTGGGAGACTCTACTATTAACACAGCAGTCCACAATATCCGGATAGCTCTCTGAGCTATAAATAGCGTGTCAGTCTCGGACTGGTCCCTAGGGGGTTCTAGAACAGACTGGAAGACTATGCGCTCCATCATGCCCATTATGCCCCTGCAGGCTTCCAGCAAGCCTTCCAAGAACTTTGTCCTGTTGCCAGTCTGCCTTCCTGCATTCAAGACCCTGTAGGCCCTTCACACCCCTTCCTTGCCCCAGAAGGTGCAACATGGAGGACTCCCTTTCTTAGTGGTGCTTCCCCTTCTCCACTGATCTTATCTGGAGATTTCGCTAAGAACAGGCGCCCGACCCTCTGGAGTATGACCCTGCACAGAGCTTCCTGCAGCCACTGCATGATTCAGCACGCAAGCCCATCAGCCCGGCCTTTCCCACTGTTCTATAATTAGGTAATGTGTTAAAACCAATCAACCCTTTGTCAGCTGGGCCTTTCCCACTGTACTATAATTAGGCAATGTGTTATAACCAATCAACCCTTCCCACCTGTATGATAATTTAGGCCCTGTGTTATAATCAATCATTCCTTTCCACCACACACCTAAGGCCCTTATCTACCCTACCCTGGAACAAGAAAGCAGAGCGGCCTCACTGTTTCCGGAAGTCCTTCCATCCTTCCCATGGCTATGCAAGCCCTGGTCGCTTCTGCTCCCTCTGCCCTTGTGGGCTGGAGGCCAAGGACCACCAAGAAGAAGGGAGACCCACAAACAATAACCTCTGATCGACTCTTTTTGACTTTGCTGGAGGCAGAAGAACACAGTTGAAAATCTTACATGCAGGGTTTACTCCAAAGCTATAATAAGATGACCGTGTATTACTATGAGGATGGAAAAATACAACTGGTTAAACTAAGGAAGTCCAAACAAACCAAGACAGATATGGATGTTTGTTTGGGGAAAAAAAGGTGATAATATGCAACAGTGGGGAAATCAATAAATGAATCAACTAATTATACACGTAGAGAAAAAGAATCTTGATCACTGTTTGAAACCAACTTAAAACCAGATGAACCACCCTTCAAGTAAATAGGAAGGTAATATACAGGAAAATATTTCCTTGGGGTTCTGATATATAAAAAAGGATTTCTTAGCTGAGAACAGGGGCGCTTACCTATAATTCCAACACTTGGGAAGCAGAAACAGGAATGGTATTGAGTTTGAGGCCAGCCAGGGCTACATAGTGAGGTCAATGCTTAGTTTTCAAATGGTAAGTTGCCAGAACAGCTCTAACTAGGGTCATATTAGGCAAATTATGAGGATGCCTTTGTAAACCTGGCTACATGGTTCAGCCTTTTCCTCTGGAACCACTGTGTAAAACTGGAACGCCTGTTTCTCAATCGCTGCAAGCAAAGTGAACACCCACAGCTTGCTTCTCTTCCACAGCTAACCCAATTCAAGTCTCCCAGACAATGCTAGATGATCTACCTCTAATGATGCTGAAACACCTGCTGAAATGGTTCTTCAAACTGGGAGTTTTGAGGTTTTATTCAATCTATACCCCAGGTAGTCATGTAGAAGAGTATCTGTGGTATCCCATCCTTGCCAATGCTTGGTAATGCTTGGTTTTTATTTGGAAAAGCTATCTTACTATTATTTTAATTAGAAGTTGTACAATTATCTATGTATTATCCATTCAGATATAGAGTTTTCAGATAAGCTTTTGTCTTCTATACAATTTTTATTAGCATTGTTACTGTTTAGGAGTCACTGTTTGGTAATGATTCTTTGTTGGTTCTATTTTATTTTTCTGGAAGGTTACCTTGGGAACTTTGTACTTTTGAATTTCCATAAAGCTTTTAGATATCTTTATAGTACCATCACAAACCTAATATGACTTTTTCACTTAGGCCATAGAATAAGACTGTGAGTAATTAAAATATTCACATCATTTAGTTTTCAAATTTATAGATATGATATTTCCTTCTGGTTATTAGGATTTTGTTAGCGTTTCTCAATTCAGTTTATAAGTTTATTTTATATTTTATATTTTAGGATGAAATGTAGAAGTGAAATGAATTTATTTTATGTACAGAAACTCTACTAAATGCAGTTACAAGTCTAATTTAGACTACTATAAATTTTATATGAATACAATTATGTTACTCAATAATAACAGCTCTGTTCTCCCAGTACTACAGTATTTCCCATGATGCTCTATGTGTCTCTTAGTCTTTGTTTCCATTTTCTCTAATTTACTTGGTAAGATTTTTGTTCACTTTCCAGTTTATTAAGTTTTATTTAGTTCTATCTAATATGATCTTAAATCTACTCATTGTGATTTTAATTCAAATTTTCATCTTGAAAATTTCATTTTCAAGTTTTCTTATTACATTTTTATAATTTCTTAAAAATATTTTTAAGCTTGACTTTCACT
The DNA here is from genome assembly GCF_947179515.1 of Apodemus sylvaticus. Lineage (NCBI taxonomy): Eukaryota > Metazoa > Chordata > Mammalia > Rodentia > Muridae > Apodemus > Apodemus sylvaticus. Next base: position 149,810,825 of record NC_067475.1, read on the forward strand.
TTTTAAGCAGAACAGACTATTAAAAATTCTCTTTTCTGAGCCTTTATCAGACATACTTTCAGTTTGATCATAATGCTTATTTTTTATGTCATTTCTGTTCCCAGCTAGGTAAAAACAAGTCTGGCATTATTTTCAAGTAAGACTCTATTGTATGCTTTGTGAGGGCTGTTTGTTAGGCAATTTTGCTATATAATTTCAGGAAATGGGTTCTGTCCTTTTAACAGGGTTATAAATTGTGTCTAGGTCCAAGTGAAAATTACCGAGCTAAAATGTATGGCTTTCAGCATAGGGAGGGATTCAGTTTTCTATTGGGTCCTGCTTCATAATTACTACAATGACCCATTTTCAAAAATAAGCCACTGAAGAATATCATGTGGAATCAGAATCATCACCCCCTCTCTATCACTTGGCCATCACTGGAACATCCTTGAAACATCTGTATACAAATAAAAGCAATGTAAAGCGAGACATTATTTTCAGAGATGTGTATGTGGCAGTAAAGTTTCTGTTGATGAAAAGAACTCTTATAGACCTGAAGAAATTAATGAATTGACACTTTTAATGCTATTGTTCAGTATTTAATACCAGATCCAACTAAAATTTATGAAGACCTACTAATATTTTCCCAGTAGTGACATGAAAACTTAATTTTAAGCATGCATGAAAATGAAAATAGTTTTATTGTGAATAAGTATATCTACCACTTAGATGCCATATTTACTATTTTAGAGAAACTATTAAACAGCCCTCTGTCAAAGCCTTCTCTTGTTTGCTTTTGCATTTCAATGTATATTGAAGACATTAATAAATGTACACCTAAGTAATTTAGGAGGCATACCATTAAATAGAGTTCAATATTTATTTAGTTACTTCTTAAGGTAAGTTTTATATCTATTCTCATGTGAGAGCATTTTTTCTTTGCCTTTGAAACAGAGTCTCTCTGTGTGATCCAGTATAATCTGAAATGCATTATGTTGCCCAGGCCTCCTGCAGGGAGGATTTTGCTAGGGTTACAGATTGGCACTACCAGTTTCAGCTTTAGTAAGTGCCGTTTAAGACATATCCTAGCCTGTACTAGAAGAAAAGCAGTGCCATAGCTTAGAAAATCACCTCAAAACCCTTCTCAGGCATTTTTTTTTGGGACACCTCAGAGACAAGCACCATTCTTGCCCTTCAAAAAAAAAACTTGTATAAATGGACTCATGCTCTATAATTATTTTTAAGAAAATACTTTACTTTGGAATAACTACAGATTCTAAACACAAAAATAAAGATAGTATGGAGAAATTCAGTGTGCTGATTTATAATGAAATGATTCCCATAAACCCACTGCAAAGTAAATCTTTATTTAAAAATCATTATTTTGTTCTATCTTTTTTTTTAAAGGACATTCTTCAAGAAGACTGGCTTCAGCATGGTTGTCTTAGGGTTTTCTTGCTGTGAACAGACACCATGAACAAGGCAACTCTTTTATGGACAACATTTAATTGGGGCTGCCTTACAGGTTCAGAGGTTCAGCCCATTATCACCAAGGTGGGAATACAACAGCATCCAGGCAGGCATGGTGCAGGAGGAGCTCATAGTTTTAAGTCTTCTTCTGAAGGCTGCTAGCAGAATAGTGACTTCTAGGCAGCTAGGATGAGAGTCTTATAACCCACACCCACAGTGACACACCTACTCCACAGGGCCACACCTTCTAATAGTGCTGCTCCCTGGGCTGAACATATGTAGACCATCACAATTGTCAAATGATTCATAGAAGAATGAACCTAAACACAGGACTTGGAAGACATGGCATTTAAGAGAAAAAAAATGAGCCTTCAGAAATTGGTGAAAGAAAATGGCAGCTTCTTCTGTGTGTATGTTCCATTTTCATTTTCTTCATAGAGTACTTCATACAATGAATTTAAGAAAAATAAATTTTACTGAAATATACATCATATACAATCTCCCTGTTTAGAGTGTGTGTTAAGGTTAATGTTAAAGTACACTCACAGATATGTGTAGCTGTTGCCACTGTCTATTACAGACTTTCTCATTGACTCCAAACAAAGCACCTTGCAGCCAACATTCCCTTCTTCAAAGCAATCGTCAACTGTTCTCCACTTCTCCAGATTTCCCAATTCTAGACTTGCTTGAGTGGAGTTGTAGTGGCTATTCTTGGTTGTCAATTTGACTATATCTGGAATGAACTACTATCTAGAATTGGAAGGCTCAACTATGATCCTAATCTGGAGGCTCAGAGATATAAGTTTCTGACCTGGATCTTGGCATGGAGATCTTGAAGCATAGTGGCTATGAATTCCAGAAGAGTAAGACAAGGAGATCTCTGAGTTCAAGATCATCGGGGATTAAAGGCATGGAGGCACATGCCTTTAATCTGGGCCACACCCTCTGCTGGAGTTCTATTTAAGGACAATGGAAGAAGGAAGACTTATTCACTCTTCCTTGCCTGCTTGCCTCGTGGGACTGAGCAACTGCTAGATCCTTGGACTTCCATCCACAGCTGCTGCTGACCATTGTTGGGGAGTCAGACTATAGACTGTAAGTCATTGACAAATTCCCTAACTATATAGAGATTGCCCATACGTTCTGTGACTCCTGAAAACTCAAACTAATACAGGAGTCTTACAACATAGAGACTTTGTAACTGGGTTCTTTCACTTAGCATAATGTTTTCATTTGTCTAAGTTGCAGCCACTTCACAGTTTTCAAACCTCTTCACGGATAGGTAATATCTCATCATATGATTGTTACACATGTTCTAAATCCACTCATATATTGATGAGCTATAGATTTTTCTCCTCCTAATTATTATGAGTAAGTATTTCACTTTTCTAGATAAGTTATACATACTGTTTAATATTTTGATTATAGGATCTGTCATTTTATTTCTAATATTGAACATCTGCCATATATTAGTCCTTGTTCATTGAGTCTGCATCATCATGAAAACATACAGTAATGAGATTTCTGTATTCTTAGCAGTTTTGCATTCTAAATTTGGAATCAATAATGATCATGTTTTTATTATTAAAGTTTTATTGAAATCTTCCTACATTCATTTGTTTACACATGGTTTAAGACTGCTGTGCTGGTATGGTAGAGTTGAGTTGTGACAGCCATTGCAAGACTTTCAAAACCTCAAATAGTTTTCCTTGGCCTTTTACAGAAAGTTAGTTTTGGTTTGTTTTATCCTATCCAGAATACTATATTGAATTTAATAATTTTTGTTTTACATGGTCATATGGACATATAGAAATGCAAGTTGTTAAAAGGAAAGCCAGATTATATTTGCCTGGTTTTGTGTTGACACTGTAGGTTAAAATTAAGAAAATATTTTTCTTTTAGAAGGGCTATTTTAGATTTCTTATTGAGGATGCTACTCAAAATTTTATTCATTTATTAATATAACTTCCCCATGATATTTGCTAGCATTTTGAGTGAAATTTATTTAACTATTATGTTTTGAGGAAATCTGAGCAGAGGGAAATAGACATTGACTTTGTATATTGATTGTAATCTCCACTTTCTCCTTGGGGTGACTTGAATTTAATTTTTGTTAAGGATAGAGGCCAAACAGCATAGATGAGTGGGATTTTAAGGAAGACGGGAAAGAAACAAAACAAGGCATTACATATTAGGCAGTATGCTACGGAGAAAATCCAGTGGCATATCCTGGAATTGTATCATGTATACTTCTTGTAGTGTATTTTTACACATACAGATATGGACCATAAACCAGAAAACAAAGGTTTCAATTTGTCAAGTTGTTCAATCAATTCTTCAGTCAAATTTGGATTTGATATCATTGATACTACCCTCAGTCAGGTATTGGATGTTTGGAAACAGATGGTAATCCTTCTGCCTCAAATTTGCTTATTTTTTCAGCGTAAAGTTGAGTTCAGTTTGCTGTTATTGATGGACTGTTTTTATATTTAGACTCCCCTTGGTTTCCAGCATAACTAAGTCAGCCTCAACTTACCTTCTGTCCTACCTCTTGGTGTACCCATCATAAGACAAATGTGAAGCAAAGTGCAAGACGATGGGAGGAGCTGCTCTCATTTTCAGAAGAATTTATTTGGCATAATGGATTGGGAAACAATGTTTTTTTCAAATCCATTTCATTGTACACATCAGACTAATTTCCTGTCAACTCCAATGATGCTGACATGATCTCAGTATACCTTAGTATAGCTATCCTGGGACAAATGAGACATCTGAGAGACAAATTGTTCATCTCCTCTGAAAGCAGAGGTTGGGTCTGACTCATTTTCTGTAGGTTGTATTGCATCACAATAAAGTTTTCTTTTAAACCTTAGCTGACTTTAATTTAAAGATAATTTTATATTAGGGATGCTGATGGGTAAGCCAGTCAAAGTTCACGTCAACATTCATAGTATTTTCTATTTTAATTCATCTCTCATCCTTTGTGTCAGCAGGTGATGCTCCTGACCAGTTGTAGTAGCACCTGTACTTTATGTGTTTTTTAGCATAGTACTGATGTCCCGATTTGTAGCCTGTTCTAGGTAAGTGATGTACAGGATACAGCTTCTGTCTGCTAAATTCTCATAGAATCCCGGAGGAGACAGGACACAGGTATCTATGACATATCATAGAGAGAGTGCAAAAGTCCATGGAGTAGGTGCTCAGATGAACTCCAGTTTTGAAAAACAATAACTGTGATGTTTTTGCACTGGGAGTTCACTGGAAGTCACGGAGAGAAAGTTAGTCTTTTAGAGACAGCATTGACTTTTTCTGTCTTCTTTATACTTCTTATTTATTATATGGACATAGCTAATTAAAAATTTATTTCTGACTCATACGTTTGTCTGTCTTTCTCCAAGAATGTAATTTGTCAGTGCTTGGGTTTAATGTAAGACATCTTCCCTCCACTGTGACAAAAGCAACTCCTTAAAGAGAAGACTTGTATGCTGTAGGGGACAGAGAGGTTTCTAAAGATGTGCTGAAAATTACTCTGTGCCAGGAGAAAACCCAAGCATTTATGAGTTGCAACTGATCAAAGGGAAATGCCTATTTAATAGAATATCTATATACGCACCTTCAAATTGCGGTTCTGTGTTTTGAACTGATGCAACTTTATTTGTCGAAGGATTAGAAAAGGCACGGCATTCCCAGCACAGAGAACAGCAGCTACAAAGAATGGAGAGCAGGCATGGCATGTAGGTGTGACTCTGTGCTATGGGGGGAGGCCAAGGAGGAAATAAGTAAACAGGAAGAGATCCAGGGAGTTTAAGGGCAGCTGAAGAGTCTGGTGAGCTGAAGGCTCCAGAGCAGATAGCTCAGAGGAAGCAGCATGCATCCACCTTCGGAATGCCAATAGGACATAAGGTAGAGAGAAGCAGGGGCTGAAGCCCATTTCTGTGGATGCTCTCCTTTCTTTCCTAGGATTTTTCTTGTCTTATTTCCTGAATGTCATACTTGCTTCCGGGCCTTCTCATAATGACAGTGACCCTGATCTATTCAAGGTACATTTTTAGGTGTTGAAGGAAATAAAACAACATTCTGCTGTCATGCTCTTTGCTTTCTAGTGAGAGAGACACAGGATGCTTGAATAAAAAAAATGGGGAAAAGGAAAGAAAAAGAAGAAACCCAAGGGCCAGTGGAGTGGCCTAGTCAGTAAGGAGAACAGGAGTTCAATCTCCAGCTCCCAAATGGGAGAGCACGGTAGGCACGCTTTTAGAAACAGGGGGATTCCTGGGAAGCACTGGCTAACCAATGTAGCCAAACTAACAGCTTCCCGGTCAAATGAAAGACTGTATCAAAGGAGGTGGACAGTTCTTGAGGTTAACACCAGAGGTTGCCAATTAGCCTTTATGTATACATAGACATGTGCACCTGTAAACACACACACACACACACACACACACACACACACACACAAAGAGAGAGAGGCAGGAGGGTAATGCCATGGGGGAAATAATGACCTAAGGGGAGTTCAAGGTGGGCATTCGGTGGCCAGTGGGGTGGGAAGGAGAAGGCTGCTTGGAGAACACATGCCGCACACTCCTCTTCCCTAGCTGAAATCCTGCCTATGGATGGAGGTGCAGTGACGTCCACCGACACCCAAAACAACAGGGTTGGGGTGCCCCTCTGCTGCTCCTCAGGAAAGGAACTTTGTCCTATTGTGTTTAACTCCAGCATTTGGAACATAGTGCTTAGAAGAACAAAGCCTTATTTTTGTTAACAAATTCTATTTTCAAAAACAACAACTTACATTTCCTAGTTTCTTGTTTCTTAGGAAAGTGGCCTGAAGCATGATCCCTTTTCCCAAAGAACCCTTCTTACCTGCTGAGCTCAGGCAATACATTCACTCCCCTGTGGGTGACAGCCACCACCTAAGATAAAGGGCTTCTAGTGCGGTGCTGCTGACCTCATAATGAGAATTGCCAGCAGGCCTGGATGGAGTCCCCTGGAATGGACCTGCAAATCTTTAATAATGAATGGTGAGGAGGCAGAGGCATGATGCATCTATTTTGTCAACATGGAAACTCTCAGTAGATTTTTCAGTGTTCAAATTTAAACTAAACAAGAAATGAAAGCTGTATTGTTTTGGGCTTTTGTGTGTATCATGAAATCATTTTAGTTTGGAGAGAGATAATAACTCCTTTGGGATAAGAGGTTTTTGGAAATTATGGCTACATCCTGGCTTTGGATAAATTGCAGGTAGTTATAATAAGGGTTGATGCTCTGAATAAAGGTACTCCAGAGCGGAGGGAGGGAGGGAGGGAGTGAAGGAGAGAGAAACACAAATTATTTATGTCTAGCTTTATCTAGCTTTATTTATAAAAAAATAACTGACATGCAATTCTGAGAGCCCGAGAGATCCCTAAATCTATAGTTGACAGACTAGAAACCCCAGAGACTCAGGGAAAGAATCCCTGTCAAGTGTCTGAATCCCTGACAACTTGGGGAACTGATGATATAAATTAAAGCGCATGTCTGAGTTCAAAGGCAGGAAGACCAAGGCCCCAGGCTGGAGTGACAGGCACAGAGAACAAAAGTTCCTTCACTCAGCTTCTTCGTGCTGCATAGGTCGTTGGCAGACTGATGACATCCATCCACACTGGGATAGTAATTTGTTTTCTCTATCTCTCCATTCAAGCATTAATATTATACACCCTCTCAAACACAGCCAGAATAATTCTTAACTAAGTACCTGACATTGCATGGCCATTCACAGTGATAGAAAATTACTACATATATATATATATATATATATATATATATATATATATATATATATGTATCATATATACATATATGTGATGTCTTTATTTATTTTTGACTTTATACACACACATATATGTGTGTTTGTACATATATATGTGTATATATATATATTTATATTTTTATAATTAGTGGTAAGTGGCTTATGATCAAATGTACAAAACTGAGGGTCATGGAGGGCTGGAGAGATTACTTGTGGTTAACAGAGGACCCAAATAGTGGCTTACCATCACCTGTAACTCTAGTTCCAAATGATCTGATACCCTCTGCTGGCTGCCGTGGGCACTGTACACACATGGTACACAAACATATACTTAGGCAAAATGCCCACATACATAAAAGTAGAACTAAATAATAAATTCCTAAAAGAAAAATCTGAGAAGCTAGAGGTACGGCTCAGCAGTTAAGAGCACATGCCGTTTTGAGGCCCACGTCAGGCGGCTCGCCATCATCTGTAACTTTACTTCCAAAAGCTCTAACAGCCTCTTGTAACCTCTATGGACAGTGGGCATGCATGTGGTGTAAACTCACTTGTGAAGGAACTCACGTAAAAAAGTCAAAAATAAATAAAACTAAAGAATGAAAGTACAACCTTTGAAAAATTGTAGCTTTCTTTTTCAATTACATTACTGCTTGGTAATTGGTCCTGGGGAAGCACGATGACCATCTAGAAACAAGAGCTGTGAGCTGGAGGGGTTAGTGGCCCAGCCTCTTTATCCTGCAGATGTGAAGGGCAGAGCCAGTGCCATAAAGCCCTGACATGCTCAGGTAGCAGCTGAAGCACACTTACAGCTTAGGCCTGGCGACTTGCCTACTTGATTCACCTACTTGATTGGCAGAGATGAGTGCATGAGTAGAAAATGCATGTGCATGCTCTGTTGATCTCCTGCCATCTCAGCATGCTGCCTCTGTGGCTAACTCACTATTAGCATTTATTTGGTCTCCATGAGCCTTAGTTTACTTGTTTAGAAAATGCATGAGATTGGTGGACAGTTTTCCCACTGCTCATGTGTCCCAGACTGGCCTTGAGCTTGCTATGTAGACCAACCTGTCCTCAAGCTCATAATCTGCCTTAGCCTCCAAAGTGCTAACAAACAGGCAGATGCCACCATGCCCAGCTTGCAGGCTCCTTTCCGAGATAATAAAAATAATGGTAGAAACAACCTGAGGCTTTTCCACGATCATTTTGTCTCTTCAGTAAATCCTCATCTCCTCCATGCCCATCATGCCTCCCGAAGTACCTAAGTCTGTGAGGTTTGATTTCAGGATCAGCTTCGAAAGTTCTCAGAAAGCCCCCTTCATGTGTGTTTGTGTGTACATGCATATGAATGTGTATGTGCCTATACACATGCATGAAGAAACCAGAGCAAGACATTGACATCTTCCTCTCTTGATTTTCACCTTATTGTATTGAGATAAGGTCTCTCACTGAACCATAAGTTTGCCACTCTAACTAGGCTGGCCAGCCTGTGATTTCTCTTACAAGATTTACCTGTTTCTACACTACCCACCCCACTCCAGTAGTGGGCCTACATGCCTACACATTATTTTATCTGGGTTTTTATGTGGTTGCTAAGGATTTAAATTCAAGCACTCTTATCTACTGAGCATCTCTCTGGAAACATTTCTTGATGCTCAATTTAAAGTTGCTTCCTGCCCCCCCTCCCCATGCAATGGTCAGTCTCAACCAAATACCAGTATGAACACTGTACCTACATCATGGAAGAGGCTCAACAGATGTTTAATGTTATGTAGGTAGATGGCTGGTTGGCTTTTCTGTGTTTCAAGATTTTGAAATCTGGTAGGCATAGACAATTTTTGTCTTAAGTAAAATAATGATAGGATTAAAATTATTTTCCATGAACGAACTTTAAATATTGCCTCCACAAAGCCTTGGCTACTACTCAGTGGGAGGAACACATGGTAGGTGACTTCTGAGTCTCATCAATGACTACAGCTTGAAACCAACCACTTGCCATCGAACTACACCTGAAAAACATTTTAGACAAGGGACCTCCAGAAAGATAATGCCGCTGTCTCCAAAGACTGTTTGGAGTCTGTGTGTCCACAAGATTGAGTGTACACAGGCAGCCTCTTCTGGAGAGTAGGGGATGATGTCTCCTTAGGCAAGTAGAAGATAAAATAAGCCATCCTAAGATTCTCCAAGGGGTCTGAAGGAACGCTAGCCAACCCAAGCATGGAAAACATGGCTCTGGCAGGCCTTGCCCTTCCCCTTCCCCCTCATCCTCTATCTCTTGTCTTTGTCTCCTGTTGCCTGCCTTCTGTACATCTGAGGCAAATAAATATTCTTCGTACTTAGAACTCAGTCACTGTGTGTCTTGTGCTGACTTTACAATCCTTTCAGAGTTCTCCTGGGAGCTCACCAAGTGCTGTGCAGTGGGTGTACTAACTCAGATCACCGCTAGCCACTGATAATTCCTGATTAACTGTTGGCAATAGCAGGTGGCTGTTCTAATAGCAAAGCATCCTAAGATTAAAATACTGGGGAAAGAGTGGTCTAAACTGCATTGTGTAGTGGTGTCGAGTCCCAAAGTTCAGATGACCTGGACAACAGAAACATCTATGAAACAAGGTGAGCCTTGAAGCCTTCTTCTTCAGGAGAAGAAGGCACAGAAACAGGAGGCAAATTCTGGTAGAAGATGGACTCTGCTACATTCATCTTTCCATGAAATGATTGGACACTGTCCACAGAGCAAAGGTGCTTCTCAAACCCCAGTGTCCGAACTCTAAGGGAAACCAATAAATCAGAGAAATAATGCCAAAAAAGATACAAAGAAAATTAAAGATTCTGATGACGTAATCCAAATTGATAAAGTGTGAACCACAGAACTGTAACAGGACTAAAGACTAGTGAGGATAACTAATATTTCCCATTCTCCCTCCTCCTATAACTCACCAAGCAGAAAGGGAGAGATTCTAGAGACACTTGTGTCCCTGAATCTGAGTGTCAAACTATTGAAACAACAGACTCCAAAGAAATGAGAATTTTCCCAAGCATCTCATGCTGGGAGAAGGAAAGGGCTTCAGCCAGAGCTGATCTGGAAAGCTCCAGATACGCTCCTCTTTTCCAGGAGCTTACCTCCTGGAGAGAGATTTCACACATTTGTATGCAATGAGACTGAAACCCAGATAATGAGGGGTCCATTGTAGGCAGGACCAAAAACTGACCGGGACTGCTTAGATGTGCAAATCTGTCACCCTCCCTTTAAACTTTGATCTCACTTCAGGGACCTGAAGAAGGACTTGATGGGTTTTCTGCATTAATTACTCCAACAAGGCCACACTGAATGAATCTCTTTTTTCTGCTTTCCACTTTCATCTGGTTCTTTTTATTGGCTTATGGAGGATGCTGGCTGGCCTTTACTTGGAACAGAGGTTTTGACCTCTAAGTTGATAAAATGCTCTCCAGTACACCTTTCCACGCAGGTTTTCCTTTTTTCCTGGCCTGGAAGGAATTTCTTTACTGAGCAAACATCTATTGTGGTCAATGACTTTATTGCACCAGACTTCATGAATAGAACACAAGATCATATGTCATTTAATGGGTTTTAGTTCTCCCTGCTTTTCCATTACTCCTCTGAACATTTAATGGAACTGGATGTGCCTGACATTCCTTCTTATTCTGTGGTTGGGGTGGGGTGGACAGGGGTGGCAGGCTAATGGTGATCCAACAAGGAGATGAAAGTACTTGCTTGGTAACTGGGAGCAACAGGCATGAAGGAAGGTAAGGGTTTTGCCTCTGGAGCATGTCTCCACTGTTGCCTAGGAGGTCTGGTTGTACTGCAACTCTGTCAGGGCCAAGTTACTTACAGCTAAGGAACAGTGACTGCCCTGGTGGGACTCTATTTTGTTTGTTTTTAAGACATGGTCTCTCACTGGCTTGTAACTTGCAAAATGAGTTAGAGGGCTGTCAGTGGGCCCTATAGATCTTTATGTCTCTAGTTCCTGATTGCAGGGTTTATAAGCACATGAATTACACCAGAACTCTTTTTTGCTTCAATGACTGGTTGATAGATTGATTGATTGATTGACTGATTGATTGAGATAGGGTCTAACTATGTAGTTCTGGATATCCTGAAACTCACTACATAGAAGAGGCTGGTCTTGAACTCTGCCTGCTTCTGCTTCCCAAGAGCTGGAATTAATGACCTGCACCACTAAACCCAGCCATGCATTTTCATTTCTTTAATGTGTGTTCTGAGAATCAAACTCAAATCTTCACACATGCAAGGTAAGGTAAGTACTTTACCAACTGAGCTAGCTCCCTCATACCTTAATGAACACTTTTTTTTTATTTTTTAATTTTGGGCCCACCTATGATAGCTTTGTGCATGTGATTGCATAGCCTGAAGAGGACAGAACGTGGCATCAGATCCCCTAGAGCTGAACTTAAAGGCATCTGTGAGCCACCTGACATGTGTACTGGGAACCAAACTCTGGTCCTCTGTAAGAGCAATATACACCTCAGGTCTCCTCTGGAAATCTGACTTTTATCCTTCTGATCAGTTCTTACTCTGATTTCTTCTAACTCTGAATCATCAGTATGGGGACTTCAGAACTTGACTGGATTAGTTAATATTCTCTAAAGAAAACGAATTGATAGAATAAGTGCATTTATAGTAAAGGAGGAATTTTTTGACTTTCTTACAGGATATCGTCTGAGTAGTTCAGCAGTGGCTGTCTCATGATGGAAAGGCTAGAATCTGGTAACTGTTCCATTATTTACTGTAGAGTCCAAATAACTAGAGCCCAAAGAAATCACTTCCATTTTGGTTCACATACCCATTCTAGTTGGCTATGTACTTTCTCACTTAAAAGTGACTAAAACAAAGGTAAGAAAACAGTTGTGTAGTTTCAGAGAAAATAAGTGGAACAATTGAGATTTGCCCAGGAATATCTGAATATAGCTACAGGACAGGTATTTATTTTCTGTCCCACCAAAATTCTCTGTACTCACAAATCTTTCCTAAAAGAGAGTCTGAATTTCTTTGCATTTCTCACCTTAAACCTAAGTTCTCTTGGCAACATATGACAATAGAATAAATTGAGGGTAGGATTTCTTTTACCACTGCTCGAGTTGGCTTTTCTGTTGCTGTGATAAAATACTGACCCAAAGTAACTTAGAAGATGACACTTCTGGGTCACAGTCTATCACTGAAGGAAGTTGGGATAGGAACTCATGAAGAACTGAAGCAGAAACCAGTAAGGATTCTGGGTCACTGCTGGCTGGCTGGTTTACATTCCTATCTTTTTTATATAGCTCAGGACTACTTCTACTTAGGCACTGATGCTGCCCACAATGGACTAGACCCTCCTATATCAATTAGCAATCAAGAAAATGCCCACAGACATGTCTAGAGGCCAAGCTGATATTAGGCAGTTCTTCAATTGAGCACCCTTCTATCCAGTATTCTCTGGATTGTGTGAAGTTGACAAAAATTACCAGTACTTAAAGGCATATTCTATAGTTGTTATTGACCCCAGGGCAACCTCATGTGCATATTGTATCCTCACAGGTGTTTCCTAATTAGTATCTTGGCTGACGAAAGAGCTGCCATCCCAGAAGCAGTTGTTTGTTGTCTGACCTTTGACTACTTTCCTCCTTATTTAAGTATTTGAATATTTGATTTATACCACTGAGCAATGCCTCTGCCACAGCTGACATTTCAGTAGTTAACATTTCCAATAGTTCTTAAAGCTAATGCAATGAAATAAAAACAGAAAAAAAGACTAGTTCTTGATAAAATTCCATATTTTTCTGTATGTTTATGCATGAGATAAATATGTTGAAGTACATAGATTTGTGGAATTCTAACATCTACTATTTTGTTTCATGGTTCAATGTTTTTTGTACTTAAGAAAATTACAATTAGTGAGGAAGTGGGCTTACTCCTGATCAAGACATGAAATATTTCACAGATAGACAGGAAGAATCCTAGAATGCAGTCTTGATTGCTTAAAAATACATTATTTTTCTAATTACAAATCAATACATGTGGAGGTTTAAATATGCTAGGCCCAGGGAATGGCACTCTTAGGAGGTATGGCCTTGTTTGAGAAAGGGTGTCACCATGAGTGTGGGCTTTAAGATCCCCATCTTAGCTTTCTGGAGGCCAATCTTCTCCTAGCAGCCCTTGGATGAAGGTGTAGAACTCTCAGCTTCTCCTTCACTATGCCTGCCTGGACCCTGCCATGTTCCTGCCTTGATGATAATGAACTGAACCTCTGAACTTGTAAGCCAGCCTCAATTAAATGTTGTCCTTATAAGAGTTGCCTTGGGAACACTCCTCCACTGCTAGTGGGGTTGCAAATTGGTACAACCACTCTGGAAATCAGTCTGGCGGTTCCTCCGAAAACTGGGCACCTCACTTCCAGAAGATCCTGCTATACCACTCCTGGGCATATACCCAGAGGATTCCCCACCATGTAATAAGGATACATGCTCTACTATGTTCATAGCAGCCCTATTTATAATTGCCAGATGCTGGAAAGAACCCAGGTATCCCTCAACAGAAGAGTGGATGCAAAAAATGTGGTATATCTACACAATGGAGTACTATTCAGCCATTAGAAACAATGAATTCATGAAATTCTTAGGCAAATGGATGGAGCTAGAGAACATCACACTAAGTGAGGTAACCCAGACTCAAAAGGTGAATCATGGTATGCACTCACTAATAAGTGGATATTAACCTAGAAAACTGGAATACCCAAAACATAATCCACACATCAAATGAGGTACAAGAAGAAAGGAGGAGTGGCCCCTGGTTCTGGAAAGACTCAGTGAAGCAGTATTCGGCAAAACCAGAACGGAGAAGTGGGAAGGGGTGGGTGGGAGGACAGGGGAAGAGAAGGGGGCTTACAGGACTTTCGGGGAGTGGGGGGCTAGAAAAGGGGAAATCATTTGAAATGTAAATAAATTATATCGAGTAAAAAAAAAAAAAAAAAAAGAGTTGCCTTGGTCATGGTGCCTGTTCACAGCAGTAATACCCTAACTAAGACAATATACATTTACTTTTACTTTGAAAACAAAACCACTAAAAACACTGTTAAGCCTACAGTTAAAGTCTTGTTAACAGTTTTTGTATGTTTCCTCAAATGTTTGTTTGGTCTATCTCTGAATGTGCCCATATATTTATAAAATTGGAATCAAACTTAAAATACTGTTATTGAAAATATAGTTTCATGACTGATCTTCTTAAAAATTCATTGTTTCTTTTTAATTTGTGACAATTTTATACATGTATGCCATATACTATGACTGTATTAATTGCTTTACTTCTCTTATACAATTACCATTCTTTACCATCCCCCTTTCCCAACCAGCCTCTATCCTACTTTTGTGTCTTCTTTTTTAATCTATTGAACTTAATTAGTGCCACTTGTATGAATATGAGTAAGGGTTATTGGCTGGAGCATGGGCATTTGCCAGTGGCTACAACACTGAAAAAAAAAAAGAGACCTTGGTAACCAGTGGCAACCATTAAATGCCATTGGTGCTTCTGGAAGGGGTGGGGTTTCATCATTGCCCACATGATAAAATGTTGAATGTCCAAGTGTCAGTGCAGTTCTTGTGCAGGTGTCCACAGATGCTGTGTGATCATGATCACATCCCGAAGACAGCATTCCATAGTACTTCTTACAGTATTTCTGCATCCTGTCATAACTCTCTGGGTCTTGAAGAGGCTGATATAAACGGCCTCATTGGGGCTGAGCATTGAACACTTATTCTCAGGACATTGATCAGTTCTGAGTCTTTGCGTCATCCATTACCCTTTGCCAAAAGAAGCTTCTCTAACCAAGGTGTGAGCAATGACGTATGGGTATAAAAATAAATATTTAGAAGAGTGTTGGACAACATATTAATCTAGCCAAACAACAGTAGTAGGGTTCCCACTTAGGCCTATGACCCACAGCTGTAAGCTTTGAACCAGGTGTACTGTATAACGTAGGTAATCCCTCCCACAGAGTGGGCCTCAAATTCAATCAGAAAGTAATGTTTAACTCACAAAGGGTCATGCCACTACTCCATCACTGGACATACATGATCTAATGCTACCTTGCCTATTTCTGACTGAGTCAAGAATTTTTCATAGTCATTTTAATCATTTTGTGAGAAAACGTGTTTTTAATTGTATTTGTTCCTCAAGAATTCTTTGTTTTTAGAACATTAAAGATATGGTTAAAAGTTATCATTTTTATATGCCTAATTCTGATATGCTTGCATACATGCAAGAAATAAGAAAAGATTGCTGAAAAGTTCATGTCATCTGTTGACATAAATATTGCCCACTAACAGTGTTGTGGCTTATGAGGATTGCTTCATGTTGAAGGCCACTTACCGCTCTTACAGAACAGCAGTTCTGTAACTTGGATCTCAGGTTCAGTTCCAAGCACTCACACCAGAAAGCTCCCAGAAGCTTGGAACTCCAACTCCAGAAGACCCAATACATTTTTCTGGCCTTTTACGGCATCCCCACACATGCATGCATACATAATATGAACACACACATAAATAAAATAATAGGTAAGTAAATAATAAAAAGAGATAGATGTTGATTCCATACAGTTAACATTATGCAGCACACATCCTCGCACTGTGTCTGTGCACTGTCTGCATGCTAGGCAAGGCCCAGCCATGATCAATCATAGCTGATGGTGCTGAAGAATTAAATAATTGGTGTCAACTTCAAAAGAACACCTTATATTAATGGCATTGCTTGATGAATCGGTTTCCTTTTAAATACCAAGTTTCCATAATAAGATGTTTTAGTAGGCTTTGTAGTTACTAATTTTTTTAAAAGGTTTCTTCCTCATAAAAAAGGAGTGTGAGAGGAAATATGCCCTACAATTTCCTCTATCACTGTGTATGTATGTACACATGTGCACATGTGTGTGCACACGTGTGTGTGTGTATATATATATATATATGCATGTATATATGTGTATGTATGTGTGTAAAATTGTATGTGCATATATATATGCATTGTTCATGTGTCTGGTATGATACATTTTTATTAGTCTACTTCTGCTTTGATAAGTTGTATTTTATGACTGAGAAGGATCTTGAGTATTTCAAGAACATTTAGATCATGTATATGACCTATACCCATCAATATATTAAGTTTCCCAAAACAACTGAACTTATGATATGAACTCTATGTTGAATCTAGTAGGTTTATGGGGAAATGTTTCATTTGACTACATCTTTATGTCTTAAACATTGATATTGTGCTATTTGACCATTTATTAAATTGCTGTCAGTATGAGAACAAATGCTTCTAGTATTTGAGAGAAAATCTACTTAAGTTTATATTACTGAGAGAAAAACATGTCTAACACAGTGATAGATGCTATAAAGATAAAGTGAGGAAAAGTATGTTTAGGATACATTTTTAGATTGGTCACTGAGGCAAAGCTCTTTAGAGAAAGTGGCACTTCACCGGACGGATTGGAGGAACTGAGGCATGGAACATCTGGGAACTGCAATGCTGCAGACAGAAAGAACAACTTCACTTCTTTATCAAAACGGGACTGTGTAAATATAATTCTGGGGAAGTCTCTTTTGCTCCCAAATAATTATAGAGTGTTTCTTATGCCACTTTTGCTCCCAAATAATTATAGGGTGTTTCTAACCTCTACTCCAGTACATTTCAGCTCCACAAAAGGACACAGAGACTTGGTATTTTTATTAACAAGCTGTAAGTACTAATAGCTGGGCAGATTCTGATCTTTCCTAACCAAACTAGGCTACATACTACTCAGCAAGGTGTCTCATTACTTGCCGTCTGGCCTTGGCCTAGCTTACTCTGATCCATATGTGTTCTCAGGCCTGCTCTCTTATAACAACCTCATGGAGAATAATCCTGGTTCCTACCTATGGTCTCCCTACTACTCCTCTTTTCCTCTCTCTGTTCCCCCTGCACTGGAATTGAAAGTCCTACTCTAAACTGTTCTACTCAAGTAATTGATTGATCAGCTCTTTTTATTAAGTGATAGAAAAAAATTTTTTTTAAAAAAAGTCTAGACCAGAGATGCTTGAACATGCCAGTGTCCAGAGTGTAACCAGACATCTGGCCATAGAAATCAGCATCTGAATACACAGTGTAAAAAAACCCATCTTCCAACAGAACTCAGTTAATAAGTTGTTTTTATTTGTAAATGCGTGGCGCGCGCGCGCGCGCGCGCGCGCACACACACACACATTCTCAAACAGATCTTATGGACTGGCCAGATTGTGTTAATTATCATTATAGAGTACTTCACTTAAAATGTACTGTCTTAGAAATTTTCATTTACACAAGATGTTATTAATTATAGTAACCTTGATGTAGAATAGATTTCTCGAACTTATTCCAGGACTAGACTTTTTGTCATATTTTAAATAAGTGAATTAGGTATTTTCTTTTGTACAATGCCTTTTAGAAATAGCTTTATTTCTTTTAAGAGACTGGTGCTTCAGGTAAATTGATGAGTTACTCAGTCATATTGTAGAGATACTTTGTGTGATAGTTTGAATAAGAATGGCTCCCATAGGCTCATATATTTGAATGCTTAGTCGCCAGAAAGTGGTGCTATTTGAAAGAATTAGAAGCAGTGGGAGATGTGGCCTTGTTGAAGGAAATATGTCACTGGGGTTAGATGCTGAGGTTTCAAAATCTCATGCCAGTCCAGTCAGTCTTTCTTTTTCTGCTGCCTGCAGAGCAGAATGTAGACTTTTCAGTTCCTTTTCCAGCACCATATTTTCCTGAATGATGCCATACTCCCTCCTACAATGATAGTAGACTAAACTTCTGAAACCATAAGCAAGCCCCATTAATTGTTCACCTTTATAAGAGTTGCCATGGTCATGGTATCTCTTCACAGCAGTAGAATAGTAACTTAAGACAGTCTCCATCTGACATGAAAGATAAAGGAAACAAGGGAAACATGAAGGGTTGTTGCTTGAGGTTTGAATGTGATGTGAGAGGGTTCTGGTCATTTGCTACTGACTGAGAATTTTAACATGAGAATTTATGTTTTTATCCTGGAACTCTTTATTATTATCATCATCATCATAATCATCATCATCATTAGTATTATTATTAATGAAAAATGTAGACAAAGAAACTAAAAAGAGCCTGGGTTATCATCAAGAAAGCAGGTTGCCTCTGTGATAGCTGTTAATGAATGGCTACATTTTTGATAGAATATAATCTGGAACCTGCTTTTCTTGTAATCTGTCACATATAGAAGAATGTATTTGCAAGTTGGTACAAATGTACTGTCAGAAACATTCATATAAAAATTATAACTCAACCATTGAGTTATAATTGTTTTTAGAACCAGCCTTTTCATATTATGAGAAAGTTCATGATTGTAGGTATACATTTTTCAAAACCTACTTGAATAAGAGTTCTTAAACACTTCAGTCTCCCTTCTAGGCCACCTACCAGAGGTAGGGGGAAAGAAAGGTCAATAAGAAATGGAGGCCTGAACATTTTAGAAGCAGTTCTATGGGGGTGATTCCGTGTGTCCAGGATACCAGCAGTACAGTCCAATAGAAAACATCATATATGAATGAATACCAGAAGCATCTCAATCCTGACAAAACCACAAGGCTCGGCCACAGAAGTGGTGAGAAGCAGCTGGAATACACCACAAGAAATTCTCTGGCACATTTCTCTCTATGAGTTCTTTTTTTTTCATTTTAATATTTTTATTTTCTATATTCTTTGTTTACATTCCAAATGATTTCCCCTTTCCTAGATCCCTCCTCCCCATATGTCCCATATCTCTATGAGTTCTTAACAATAGAAGAGCAATAAAAACTAGCAAAGCGTTGCAAGGCATACCAAAGCAAGAATATTATCAGCGAAGTGTTGCAAGGCAAACCAATGCCAAGAGTGTCCTCTCACTGTCTGTGGGAGTTATATTTATATTCTTTCTAAACATCATGGACCCTCTCAAGAATCAGCAGCTCCAGCAAAGCATCATATGTCTTGTGCCCTCTCACAAGACAGCTTCCAGGAAAACACCATCTGTCTGTCTTCAGAAAAATATTCTCTCACATGTCTACTTCAGCAGACATCCTGTAATAAAACAGTTTCTGGAAAAATATCACAGGACACAATTGAGTCTCCAAAGAAACCAGAAATTGTCACTTTATATGCTTGCCATAAAAACAGCAATTTTCTGTTGTTATATATCAGCATAATGTAGATTTAACTTAAGATTGTTTTTGTGTGTGATGACTAGAATATTATTTACCTGACAATATAATTACTAGAAGCTATAGAACTATCTCAAAAATGCCTGGTCCAGTGATTACACACACAGTGATTACACACACTGTGTGTGTGTGTGTGTGTGTGTGTGTGTGTGTGTGTGTGTGTGTATGTATGTATGTATTTTTTGGGACAGGGATTCTCTGTATAGGCCTGGCTGTCTCATACTCACTCTGTAGACCTGGCTGGCCTCAAACTCAGAGATCTGCCTGTCTCTGCCTCCTGAGTGTTGGGTTTAAAATTGTGATCCACCACCACCCACCTAATTAAACGGCTAACAAAGAAGGTTTTCTGCTTCTGAGAAGCCAGAAGATATCCCTTCTCCTGTAATGTCTGCCAAGACAGCAACAACAAGATTCCATACCTATATAATGTAACTAAAACAACTGAGAATTCTGAAGGGTTCAAAGGAGAAAGAATCTTTAGGCAGAAACCTAAAGATTGACAGCATGAAAAGTCCTTTGGAGTTTCTTCTTGCCTGACAAGTGCCAGACTTGAAGCTTCTGAAGTTGCCAATCTGGAAAAACCAATAGCCAATAACCACCACAAGAATACCTCAACACAAGTCTGCTGGATAACTGAAGAACTAGGAAATGATGCCATATAGCAATAGAAAACTTTAAGAAAAACTATTTTACCCAAAACCATAGTATAACTATGGATCACTTCAATCACTGCCAACCCGTTCACTCTCACCAGAACCTAACAAGAAAAATTACCACAAAGGTTCCACAGAAACGTGATAGAGTGAGGACTTTTACCAGAGCTTATTGGTAAGGAGGGTACCTTTCTGACTTCATGCTGTGAGTTAAGATGGAAGTTAGGTACACAGCTTACAACAACTAGAGCATTCACTAAAACACATTCAAAGAGATAAATGCAAGACAATATAGACATATCGCTATGGAATTCTAAAAAATAAAGTTATATAATCAATAGGAAGACTGGGAAAGAGAATGAAATTAGAAACTAATATAAATAAATAAATAAGCCTTCAGGTGTCTGCTTCAGGATCTGAACAGCCTGGGCCACAGCACTTGGTCTCCAGGAAGTGCAAGAGGCCTGGTGTGCACCCGGAGGCAGACTGGGAACAAACAGCTTTCTCCGGTGGGTCAGCACCACAGAGCTTAGGTTCCAGTCCTGAGGCCTTCAGATCTCTGCTTCGGAATCCAGAACAGCCTGGGCTGCAACACCACATCTCCAGGTCCTGCAAGAGGCCAGAGGGGCACCCAGGAGGCCGGCTGGGAGGAGTCAGTGTGCTCTGATGAGTCCAGCAGGCCCCGGCGGGAACCTTCAGGTGTCTGCTTCTGGATCTGAACAGCCTGGGCCACAGCACCCTGTCTCTAGGGAGTGCAGGAGGTCAGCTGCGCACCAGAGGCCAGCTGGGAAGAGGCAGCTTGCACTGGTGAGTCTAGCATTGACAAGACCAACTAACACCAGTGAGAACTAGATGGCAAAAAGCAAACGCAGGAATGTCACTAACAGAAATCAAGGCAATATGGCAGCATCTTAACCCAGTTCTCCTTTAACAGCATGTCCTGGATACCCCATCACACCAGAAAAACAAGATTTGGATTTAAAATCACTGGTCATGATGCTGGTAGAGGAACATATGAAGGACATACTTAAAGAAATTCAGGAGAAAATGGATCAAAAGTTAGAAGCCCTTACAAGGGAAACACAAAAATCATTGAAAGAAATTCAAGAGAATACAAAAGCCAATAAGGAGGAAATGCAAAATGACTTAAAGAAATAAAGGAGAACTTTGGTCAACAGGCTGAAGTCGTAAAAGAGGAAACACAAAAATCTCTTAAAGAATTACAGGAAAGCACAAACAAGCAAGTGAGGGAGCTAAGCAAAACCATCCAGGATCTAAAATCAGAAGTAGAACAACTAAGAAAACTCAAAGGGAGACAACTTTGGAGATAGAAAACCTTGGGAAGAAATCAGGGGCCATAGATGCAAATATCAACAACAGAATACAAGAGATAGAAGAAAGAATCTCAGATGCCGAAGATACCATAGAAACCATGGACTCAACAGTTAAAGAAAATGCAAAATGCAAAAAGCTTGTAACCCAAAACATCCAGGAAATCCAGGAGACAATGAGAAGACCAAACCTAAGGAATATAGGCAAAGATGAGAGTGAAGATTTACAACTTAAAGGGCCAGCAAATATCTTCAATAAAATTGTGGAAGAAAACTTCCCTAACCTAAAGAGAGAGATGCCCATGAATATACAAGAAGCCTACAGAACTCCAAACAGACTGGACCAGAATAGAAATACTTCCCGCCACATAATAATCAAAACACCAAATGTTCTAAACAAAGAAAGAATATTAAAGGCAGTAAGAGAAAAAGGCCAAGTAACATATAAAGGAAGACCTATCAGAATCACACCAGACTTCTCACCTGAGACTATGAAAGCTAGAAGATCCTGGGCAGATCTCATGCAGACTCTAAGAAAACACAAATGCCAGCCAAAACTACTATATCCAGAAAAACTCTCAATCACCGTAGATGGAGAAACTAAGATAGTCCACGACAAAACCAAGTTTACCCAGTATCTGTCCACAAACCCTGCCCAAAAAAGGTTAATAGGAGGAAAACACCAATACAAGGAGGGAAACTTCACCCTGGAAAAAGCAAGATAGTATCCTTCTTTCATCAAACCCAAAAGAAGTTAACCAATCAAATTTAAAAAATAACATCAAAAATGACAGAAAGTAATAATCACTATTCCTTAATATCTCTTAACATCAATGGACTCAATGCCCCAATAAAAGACATAGACTAATGGACTGGATACGTAAACAGGACCCTACATTTTGCTGCATACAGGAAACACACCTCAGGGTCAAAGACAAACACTACCTTAGAGTAAAAAGCTGGAAGACAATTTTACAAGCAAATGGTCTCAGGAAACAAGCTGGAGTAGCCATTCTAATATCAGATAAAATTGACTTTCAACCCAAAGTCATCAAAAGAGACTTTGAGGGACACTTCTTGCTGGTCAAAGGTAAAATACAACAAGAAGAACTCTCAGTCCTGAACATCTATGCCCCAAATGCATGGGCACCCTCATTCATAAAAGAAACTTTATTAAAGCTCAAAGCACACATTGTACCTAACACAATAATTGTGGGTGACTTCAACACTGTACTTTCCTCAATGGACCGATCAGGAAAACAGAAATTGAACAGGGACACAGTGAAACTAATTGAAGCTTTGAACCAATTAGATTTAACAGATATATATAGAACATTCTCTCCTAAAGCAAAAGAATATACCTTTTTCTCAGCACCTCATGGTACCTTTCTCAAAAATTGACCACATAACTGGTCACAAGACAGACCTCAACAAATATAAGAAGATCAAACTAATCCCATGCCTCCTATGAGATCACTATGGGGTAAAAGTGGTCTTCAATAGCAACAAAAACAACAGAAAACCCACATACACATGGAAACTGAACA
The DNA here is from genome assembly GCF_947179515.1 of Apodemus sylvaticus. Taxonomy (NCBI): domain Eukaryota; kingdom Metazoa; phylum Chordata; class Mammalia; order Rodentia; family Muridae; genus Apodemus; species Apodemus sylvaticus. The sequence goes on from NC_067475.1 coordinate 149,833,839, forward strand.
ATATTCTACTCAATGATACCTTGGTCAAGGAAGAAATAAAGAAAGAAAATAAAGACTTTTTAGAACTTAATGAAAATGAAGAAACAACATACTAAATCTATGGCACACAATGAAAGCAGTGCTAAGAGGAAAACTCATAGCCCTGAGTGCCTCCAAAAAGAAAATGGGGAGAGCATACACTAGCAGCTTAATGACACACCTGAAAGCCCTGGAACAAAAGGAAGCTATTTCACCCAGGAGGAGTAGAAGGCAGGAAACCATCAATCTCAGGGCAGAAATCAATCAAGTAGAAACAAAGAGAACCATACAAAGAATCAACAAAACCAGGAGCTGGTTCTTTGAGAAAATCAACAAGATGGATAAACCCTTAGCCAGACTAACCAAAGGGCACAGAGACAGTATCCAGATTAACAAACTTAAAAATGAAAAGGGAAATATAACAACAGAAACTGAGGAAATTCAAAAAAATCATCAGATCCTACTACAAAAGCCTATACTCAACACAACTGGAGAATCTGGAGGAAATGGATAGTTTCCTAGACAGATATCCAACACCAAAACTAAATCAGGATCAAATAGATCATCTAAACAGTCCCATAACAGCTGAAGAAATAAAAGGGATCATAGAAAGTCTCCCAACCTAAAAAAGCACAGGACCAGATGGTTTCAGTGCAGAATTCTATCAGAACTTCATAGAAGACCTAACACCAATACTCTTCAAACTATTCCACAAAATAAAAACAGAAGGAACTCTACCCAACTCGTTCTATGAAGCCACAATTACGCTGATACCATAACCACACAAAGATCCAACAAAGAAAGGGAACATCAGGCCAATTTCTCTTATGAATATTGATGCAAAAATACTTAATAAAATTCTTGCCAACCAAATCCAAGAACACATCAAAAACGATCATCCACCATGATCAAGTAGGCTTCATCCCAGGGATGCAGGGATGGTTCAATATAAGGAAATCCATCATTGCTATCCACTATATAAACAAACTCAAAGAAAAAAACCATATGATCATCTCCTTAGATGCAGAAAAAGCATTTGACAAAATTCAGCATCCTTTCATGCTAAAAGTCTTGGAAAGAACAGGAATTCAAGGCCCATACCTAAACATCGTTAAAGCAATATACAGCAAACCGGTAGCCAACATCAAACTAAACGGAGAGAAACTTGAAGCAATCCCACTAAAATCAGGGACTAGACAAGGCTGTCCTCTCTCTCCATATCTTTTCAATATAGTACTTGAAGTTCGAGCTAGAGCAATTAGACAACATAAGGAGGTCAAGGGGATACAAATTGGAAAGGAAGAAGTCAAATTATCACTATTTGCATATGACATGAGAGTCTACTTAAGTGACCCAAAAACCTGCACCAGAGAACTCCTACAGCTGATAAACAACTTCAGCAAAGTGGCTGGTTATAAAACCAACTCAAGCACATCAGTGGCCTTCCTATACTCAAAGGATAAGCAGGCTGAGAAAGAAGTTAGGGAAATGACACCCTTCAAAATAGCCACAAACAATATAAAGTATCTTTGTGTGACTCTAACCAAACAAGTGAAAGATCTATATGACAAGAACTTCAGGTCTCTGAAGAAGGAAATCGAAGAAGACCTCAGAAAATGGAAAAATCTGCCATGCTCGTGGATTGGCAGGATTAATATAGTTAAAATGGCCATCTTTCCGAAAGCAACATACAGATTCAATGCAATCCCCATCAAAATCCCAACTCAGTTCTTCACAGAGTTAGAAAAAGCAATTCTCAAATTCATCTGGAATAACAAAAAACCCAGGATAGCTAAAACTATTCTCAATAACAAAAGAAATTTTGGGGGAATCAGTATCCCTGACTTCAAGCAATACTACAGAGCAATAGTGTTAAAAACTGCATGGTATTGGCACAGTGACAGACAAGTGGACCAGTGGAATAGAATTGAAGATCCAGAAATGAATCCACACACCTATGGTCACTTGATCTTCGACAAAGGAGCCAAAAACATCCAGTGGAAAAAAGATAGCCTTTTCAACAAATGGTGCTGGTTCAATGGGAGGTCAGCATGCAGAAGAATGTGAATTGATCCATTCTTTTTTTTTTTTAATGGGTTGTGTTTTTTTTTATTCGATATATTTTTTATTTACATTTCAAATGATTTCCCTTTTTCTAGCCCCCCACTCCCCGAAATTCCCGTAAGCCCCCTTCTCTCCTCCTGTCCTCCCACCCACCCCTTCCCACTTCCCCGTTCTGGTTTTGCCGAATACTGCTTCACTGAGTCTTTCCAGGACAAGGGGCCACTCCTCCTTTCTTCTTGTACCTCATTTGATGTGTGGATTATGTTTTGGGTATTACATTTTTCTAGGTTAGAATTGATCCATTCTTATCTCCATGTACTAAACTTCACTCCAAGTGGATCAAGGACCTCCATGTACAACCAGACACACTGAAACTAATAGAAAAGAAACTGGGGAAGACATGGGCACCCTTGAAGACATGGCACAGGGGAAAAGTTCCTGAACAGATCACCAATAGCTTATGCTCTAAGATCAAGAATTGACAAATGGGACCTCATCAATTTACAAAGTTTCTGTAAGGCAAAGGACACTGTTAAAAGGACAAAATGGCAACCATCAAATTGGGAAAGGATATTCACCAACCCTACATCTGATAGAGGGCTAATATCCAATATATACAAAGAACTCAAGAAGTTAGACCCCAGAGAACCAAATAACCCTATTAAAAAATGGGGTACAGATCTAAACAAAGAATTTTCACCTGAAGAAATTCGGATGGCTGAGAGGCACCTTAAGAAGTGCTCAACATCATTAGTCATTAGGGAAATGCAAATCAAAACACCCTGAGATTTCACCTTACACCAGTCAGAATGGCTAAGGTCAAAAACTCAGGAGACAGCAGGTGTTGGCAAGAATGTGGAGAAAGAGGAACACTCTTCCACTGCTGGTGGGGCTGTAAGATGGTACAACCACTTTGGAAATCAGTCTGGCGGTGCCTCAGAAAACTGGACATGACACTTCCGGAGGACCCTGCTATACCTCTCCTGGGCATATACCCAAAGGATTCCCCGGCATGCAATAAAGACACATGCTCCATTATGTTCATAGCAGCCTTATTTATAATAGCCAGAAGCTGGAAAGAACCCAGATGCCCCTCAAAGGAAGAAAGGATACAGAAAATGTGGTATATTTACACAATGGCTACTCAGCAATTAGAAAGAATGAATTCACAAAATTTTTAGGCAAGTGATTTGATCTGGAAAATATCATTTTAAGTGCGGTAACCCAATCACAAAAGAATACACATGGAATGCAATCTCTGATAAGTGGATATTAATTAGCCCAGAAGCCCTGAATACCCAAGGCACAAATCGCATAACAAATGACTCCCATGAAGAAGTATGGAGAGGGTCCTGATCCTGGAAAGGATTGATCTAGCATTGGAGGGGAATATAAGGACAGAGAAAAGGAGGGAGGTGATTGGAGAATGGATGGAGAGAAGAAGGTTTATGGGACATATGGGGAGGTGGGAATCCGGGAAAGGGGAAATCATTTGGAATGTAAACAAAGAATTAGAAAATAAAAATATTAAAAATAAATAAATAAATAAATAAATAAATAAATAAATAAATAAATAAATAACTGAAATGGCCAGCTTTAGTCATAACACATCAGTATTTAGTTTAGGCATGACTAGCTTAAAAAGACTAACTGGGAAATTAGTCACTCAAAGCAGAACGAAATAGAAGCATTTAAGAGAAATAGATGTAAAAAGAGAGCATGCAAACAATCAAAATATACCAGGAGTGACTATGTTAGAGGTACACACCATGACTTCAAAGCTAAGAAAGCACAGACACAAGGAGACATTATACATTGACAAAGGTGAGCATATCAATAAGAGATAATTACTCTGAAGGTCTGCACACCAAACTCCAGATCTGTAGAATGTGTGAAGCAGAAACTTCAAGGAGAAAACAAAATTTAATAAATATGAAGATTCTCATAATAATAATAAATAAAATTCTGATAAAAAATAAATAAAATTATCAAGACAGTAAAATAACTGAACAACATGATCAGCAGGCAGAAACAACCTGACATTTACAACAAGTGCCTACAAGCACACCAGTATACATATCATCCCAGGTGCCTCTGGAACATGCACCTTGTTTTAGTTCATGAAACAAAGCTTGTAGTTTAAAAGAGTCATGTCATTTAGTGCTTTTTCTCTGACCACAATAGGCTGATCTAGAAATTTCAGTATCATCAAAATAGTCAAACACTGGGAACTAACACCACACATCAGAAATACTAAAGTAAAAAGAGGAAAAAAAGAATGGGATGAGAAGAATGTATGACATAAACTTAGTTGTACACAGCAAAAGCAAGGTCAAGAGAAACAAAAGGAAAGTCTTAACTCAGTAGTCTAAATTTCATCTCAAAGGAAACACAGAAGGGAAATAAAGGTTTAAATCAGGTGTGCCCACTAGCTTATGAGTCATACTCAGTGAGTAAATGGTTAATAAAGCAGTACTTCCCTGTAGTGTGCAGTTTTGCACTCTATCTGCTTTTAGCTCTGGAAGATGACCATGCTACCAGCCCCCTCCCAGCCTACCTCAAATCTGAAGATAAAAAACACAGATAAGCAGTTGTTTAATTTCAACTTGCCTTCTTGGCACAATTGCTGGGTGCTACTATCTCCTGCCTGGAAAACATGCCCTTACCAATTTTTTAGCTCCATCTATCCTACATTTCCTAAACTTCAGTGGCTAAACTCCCTTGACCACCTGTATAGGAACAGCTGAATGGCTACTCCATATAGCTGCCCGGTTCTCCTCTCTCCAAAGCACGGCAAACTCCATACTCCTTGCTTACATCTCTCTGCGTGCCTCCAAGGACCCTGAAGTCCCTCCCGTACCTTTCACTTAGCAATTGGCCCATGGCTTTCTTTACTGATAGATCAAGAACCAATTGGGGAACAGGACCTTAGCATCAGAACCACCTACTACACCTCATCGTTTCTGTCCAATAAAAAATAAAAATAAAAAGCTCTCTTCTCTCAGACATAAATTTAATAAACCTATAACAATCATATAAATTACACAATATGATATACAAATAACATCCAGTCTATCATATTTGTCAATTAGATAAAGTAGTCTGCCATCATTCCTGACAGAAAGAATTATTCTCTCCCTAGACTATGTTTAGCTTTTAGTCTTTAACACCATCTGAAAACCATGTATTCCATGTATTCTATAACCTCTCTCAATGTTAAACAACTTGAGTTTTATTATGAGACTAAAACTAGTGTTCAATCCCATTAGAAATCTGAGAAAGACTCAAACATTACCTGGGCATATAGGAAGCACCAAACACAGCTTCTCAAACTTAAACAATTGCAAAGACAGTTGACTACCTGGACAGCTACCCAAAAATGTTACAGCATCAGTCTTCAGCCTTCTGGCCCAGGATCATCTGACAGACTTTTGTAAAGCAGAATTATTAAGGACTGTTTACTCTGTATCAGCAGAGTAAATAGTCAACTATTCTGCATAATGTGGGGTTTTTTTCTGGACATTTTGTCTGCAGACTAAATAGGCAATTTCTACCCAGTATCTATCTTATCATGATAAGCAACCTTGCCTGGTGGTGATGATGCACAATACCTTCTTTGAACCAAGAAGTAGGAGTTGTCAGGAGCAGATATGTCTCATTGTAAAATGATTAAATAACATTAAATGTCATATTCTGTGAATTCCTGGCATTTTTGAAGAAGGTAGATAGAAAGAAAGAAAAATAGATAACTAGATAGATAGATAGATAGATAGATAGATAGATAGATAGATAGAGAGATATCTTAACTGTTAAACCCTGACTACTGATAGCTATTTCTAATTGAAATATATTGAAAACACCCTTTTATAATTAAATCAGAATCTAACATAACCATGAGTTTGCTATCTGGCCCTTAACTTGTATTGCTTAATCATCTAAAAACAGTTTGTAATAGCACATATTAGAAGGACTGGGTCTAAGCTTTGTATTCTTAAATGGGTTGCATAGGCACAATGTCCATCTAAGAGTAACAATATTAATCCCTAATTTTGTATCAATATAAGAAATTCATACCAATGAAAACCTTAAATCCATACCAACCTAGAAATTATAAATTTAACTTTATATCAATTACAAAATTTTCTACCAATCAAGATTATGGCTATACAATCTAGTTCTTCAGGGGGCTTCCCTCTGTCATATCTGATCCATATCACTCTAGAAGGGAACCAAAGCCTTTCTCCCAAGGTAGCATGTCCTTGGTCCACTAACTGGAAATAATTAAACATTTAACATGACCTTTCTCCCAGAGGAATTTTAATATAACCACCAAACTTAAAATCACACTCATTTTGGGTAATTAAAACAATTTCAAGCAAATAAAGCAATCTAAACAACTATTATCTGTTGAGGCAGTGTTCCTACTGTCTCCTGCCTGGACTTTTATGAGATCAAGGTGTAAATTATTTAATATGTCTGTCTACTGATTGTATGATCCTATTTCTAGGCTCTCTCTCTATTTAATTCTCAAGGCCTGAATTCCTACTGTCTGAGATAGGCCAGGCACCCTATCCACTGCTCATTGTATAAGCCTATTCTTAGGCTTCTAATCTGTCATGTCAGGAATGTTGATCCCAGAATTCCCATGGGGCCCACTTTCAAAAAATTTGAGCATATCCTGCAAGACCTTTTTTCAATACTTCCCTAAAGTATTTTTTTGTTCAATCTCTCTTCTATTCCTAAAACAATTAAATCTCATTTATCTCTATCTTTTATCTGGTTGTTGGAGGGCAGCAGCTTCTCTCTGCCTTCCTCCAGTAAATCTTGTCTTTTTTCAAAGTAGGGGATCCCAGTGCCTGTGAGCTGAGCCTGCCCATGTGTTCCTTTAAGTTTCCTCACACACTGGAGCCACCACATGACTCACTCTGCCCCTCACAGTGAGAAACCATTTTTCCCTCTTCTTAGACTGACATCTCCATGTTTATGTGATCAATCCAAGAATTCCTAAATTAATAGTGGATTCTTACTACACATTGAGTGCAATCTGTAGCATGTAGTTCTACACTCTATCCACTTTTAGATCCTGGAGGTGACTGTTCTACCAGCCCCCTCCAGGCTTCCCTTGAATCTGAGGATAAAAGGCACAGACACACAGTTGCTCAATTTCAATTTGCTTTCTTGGCACAATTGCTGGATGCTACTATCTCCTGCCTGGAAAACATGCCCTTACCAAATTTATATCTCCATCTCTCCCACCTTCCTTAAACTTCAGTGGTTAAACTCCCTTGACCACCCACCTATAGGCACAGCTGAGTGGCTACTCCATTTTGATATCTCATGTGGTTGCCTCGTTCTCCTCTCTCTAAAGCATGTCAAACTCCATATTCCTTCCTTGTGTCTCTCTGAAGTTCCACCTGTACCTTCTACCCAACAATTGGCCCATAGCTTTCTTTACTAACAGATCAAGAACCTATTGGAGAGCAGGACTTTAGCATCAGAACTTTACTACACTTCCACACACCAGAACTGCTTATTCTGCAACAGAAAGGACGGGGTCATCTATACAGGTGATGACTTAGATGAGTTTTTAGTCAATTATCGTGATAGAAAATTTTCCCTAAGCTATATACTATCTAATTTTAGCTATGCAACAAGTCTTGAAAAGAAGAAATTCCAGAAGTTTCTAGACTTAACTGGCAGCTGTCAGGAGGCAGAGGAGGTGGAAGACATTTAGGAGAGGTCAAAGGGGAAGTGGGTATGATTGTAAGAGGGCTGAATGAGAGATTATTGTGATGAATTGCTGTTTACCTTGACAGTCAGGGGTGTTAGAGCTTGGCAGAATGTATCAAAGGCATGTGGACGTATAACTTTGTAAAGCCTAACTTTATAACCTCCTGGAAATAGACAATTATCTCACAATTTAAAAAATATCCAGGGAGACTGTTACATCTCTTTTCATTTATATTTTCTAGTCAGAGAAAAGAAAAGTATTAGGCTCACAATATCCCATTTTCAGGTGTTTTAGTATCTATTTATACCTATTTCTTTAATTTGGTCAGAATAAGTAATCAGTCTCTGTGATACTTTCCTTAAGTAACTTAAAATCTATGAACCTTGCCAGTCTCAAGGGCTTGCGAGTTACCTTATCTCATATGATCCTGGATGTTTTCACTCTTGGGAATTGAAGTTAAGCTATGGTATTGCTATGATATTCAAGCTCTTGAATGAAGAACATCATGCAAACTCCTGAGTTTGAGAGAGTTTTTAGAACTATAATGCTTATTACCTACTCCAGACTGTAAGCCCTTTGGGCTATCAGTGATGCTTTCTTTAAGTGCTCTAGAAGTCAGGCAGAAGCAGCACACTGGTCCTCAGGTGACCATTGTAAGCTGTGAAGCATTGAGCACTGAGCCCGAGAAAATGCACTGTGGTGGTATGTGTACCTGGTAACCTTCCAGCAAAGAGAGTCGGTAAAAAGCATCAGAGTGAGTCTTAGTCTCCATTTTGTTATATAAATGGAGGAGGGGACATAGGAAACCAAAATTCACTGATATGTCTTAGAGTCCATGGGTCCTTTGTCTTCTGCCTGTTCTGCTTACTTCTAAACTCAATACTTCTAAGGGTTCTACGCAAGAGATTCTCTTTCTATATGTCCCTGCAGAAACTTAATGGGGAAAATACTTGAATTTAACCAAACATTAGTTCAAATCAAGACTATAGCATTCAAATGCTCAATTTTTTACCCCTTTTAATGCCTCTCTACTACTGGGAAGGGTGGTGGTTTGGGACTATACTGGCTAATATTGTCAATTTGATCTAGAATCACTTGGCAGACAACACTCATGTGAGAGCATTTCTAGGTTGGGTTGATTGAGGAGAGAAGACCCACCCTAAATGTGGATGGCACCACTCCTGGATGGAGGCTTAGATGGAATAAAAAGTAGAAAGGAAGGGAGAGGAGCCCCAACATTCATTTCTCTCTGCTTCATGGACTATGGACACCACATGACCAGCTTCCTCACAATCCTACAGCCATGCCTCCCAGCCATGGTGATGGATGATGACATGTCATAACATGAGCCTAAATTAACACTTCCTTCACCAACTGGCTTGTCAGGTAGTCTGTCACGACAGTGAGGTAAATAATGTGCACGAGGACAGCTGGGGTAGTAGCTTGCACTTTTTATTAAGTTCTCAGAGCAGGAAGCACTAGGCAGTAGACTGGGAAGTTCAGCCTTGACTGGAAGAGTCTACTGTAGTTCATATCTTGGCCTGACTAACTTCTGATCCTCCATTTCTCTCTCTCTCTCTCTCTCTCTCTCTCTCTCTCTCTCTCTCTCTCTCTCTCTCTCTCTCTCTCTCTCTCTGTCTCTCTCTCTCTCGCTTTCTCTCTCTCTCTGTAACTTTGGCTCACTGAATCTTATCATCACCAATTCTCCAATTTTACTGTAATTTGGATGGCAGAGATAGAAAAGAAGACTGTTTTGAATTCCTACTATTTGAGTTTAGTATATAATATTTCCTCCAATAATGGAAGTATGTAGATAAGGCAAGAATTTTATCTTTTCTTTAGTAGGTTTCCTTCATATTTTTTATATTCTACTACTCAAATTTGCTGTAAGTTTGTGTGTGTCAAATGATTTTGTTTTACAAGAGTCTTCAGGCATGAGTGGTACTTTGTCAGTAGTATTTCAGCATTCACAAAATATATTATGCACATATTTATCTAGTCATTTTTGGTGATAAAGTCTCTTAAGATATAGGCTGTTACAAGAGATGAACACCCAAATATAGTTTAAAAATTGAATGTCCTTATTCTAGCTGGCTAGGACTACACTCAGGTATTTGGGAACCTAGTATAGCGATGAGTATTTAGAGTAAGAGGCTTTTAAAAGACAAAACCCATGTCTTTTTATTTTGCTTAGGAGCAGGAGGAGGTTCTGATCAAGCAAGCAGTTTAACAGAAGCTAAGATAAGCAGTTAGTTAGAGCAGGAGGTATGTACAAGCAGGCTGTTTAACAGAAGCTAAGTTAGTAAGGGTATCTTAACCTCAGGTTCCTAGAATAAAGTTTGGTAATTTTCCATGGGATTCTCCATCAAGGAAATCAAATTCTAGTTAAACATGAAATGACTTTTGCAAGAACATAGGATGGAGGAACCTTTGCAGGAACCTCTGCACTGTCTTTCCCTGTCACAGGATGACAAAATTATTCCTAAGAGAAAATTTGGTTATGAAAAATAAATTTCACATTTAAGGCAAATAAAATTTCCGACACAGTAATAAGTTACAATGTTTATTGATAAACCACAGTCCTGTGAGGACTCTGCACTGTAATAATGGGGAAAACCAGTAGGAGAGAGAGAGAGAGAGAGAGAGAGAGAGAGAGAGAGAGAGAGAGAGAGAGAGAGAGAGAGAGAGAGAATGGAAACAAAGCAACAGTGAAGGCCGGCAGTGTACAGGATTTACTGTTCCCTCTCATTTCCAGGCCGGAAGCCTTAGCTGTCAGGCATGAGAGCATCCCTCGCATTTCCTGGACAAGCTATCAGTGACTCACAGAGGAACAGGGGTGTGCAGCGAAGGCACATGGGGTTGTTCTTACTGAGAACAAGACAACATGATGTCAGTGTCAGCTCCCGATGATGCGTCATCCATGCATCATTACCAAGCAGCTCCTGCCTTGATTCTAAATCTCAGAAGATTCTGCAAAATTCTGGAGGGGAAAATCTGTCTAACAAGATTGTCTTCTGTAGGCATAAAAAGAAAACCAATTTGATGCATTGGAGGTACCTTTACTCCCAAAAGATCTGGATGTACTCTTCTCCTGCTCCAGGGGGATTAGTCACACGCCTTAAAATGTTGCCTCTATTGTGTCAGAAAAGGCAAGCCCCTCTAGGCAGCCCACTTCTGAAATAGGCATTATTTTGAGTAAAATATGAAATAGCACTTCTGATTTGAATGGCAAGAGAAATTGTAGAGAAATAAAATGTAATTTCTCTAGCTGGAATTCGACTAAGTTATAAGGATTAATAATGCTTTTTCAAAAGACTGTCTGATTTAAGGGAAAAGCCTCTCCTCTATTGCGAAGAAGAGTATAGGCTTATGGGGAGTTATATAGTATTAAAGGGTCACAACCCTGGTTGGGAAATGGGCGGACAGAGCTAGTAACAACAAGGAGAGGAAGCCAAAGGTTCAAAAAGATGTGGACACTGTTCGAGAATGTTTGCCTGGTGCTTAGAGATCTTTGCTAGAGTCATCAAAGGACATGGTGTGTTTTTATAAGATGTCTCTCTTTCTCTCCACCCATCTGTTTCTCTCTGTGTTTGTCTCTTTATCTCTGTCTCTCTGTCTTTCTACCTCTGCCTCTCTCGGTCTCTCTGCCTCTGTCTGTCTGTCTGTCTGTCTGTCTGTCTGTCTGTCTCTCTCTCTCTCATGTGTGATATGCATATGTATTTATGTACATATGTATGTATGTATGTATGTATGTATGTATGTGGAAGACAGAGATTGCCATTGGGCATGTTTCTTAATCACATGCTGCCTTAGTTTTGAGGACTGGTCTCATACTGTACCTGACTAGCTGGCCAGCAAGCCCCAGGGATCCTCCTTTCTCTGACTCTGCCACTGACTTTTTCTATGGACCTGATTTTTACTTGGGTGCTGGGATTGGACCCAGATCCTTACAATTGACTGGCAAAGACTTTAATGACTGAACCATCTTGAAGCTCTTGAATCCCTACTGTTAAAGATGGAGAGTCCCTGGGGCTGAAGAAATAGCTTGGAGTGTTAGGAGTGCTTGATATTCTTGCAGAGGACCAGAGCTAGGTCCCCAATAGGTACATTGGCAGGCTCATAACTCTGTAACTCCAGCTCCACATGATCTGACACCCTCTTCTGTCCTCTGTGGCATTGGCACACATGTGTACATACATATATATAGAGACATATCAATTAAAACAAATAAATATTTAAATGGAGGGTATTCTTAACAACCAAGATCATCTATCTCATCTGTATTCACACTGAATTGTTTAAGGCCAACTTAGAAAAATGAAATGTATCCCACATGATAACAGAATTTCAGGGAATGAATGTTTCAAAAGCAGCAAGCTATCTGTATGTTACCTAACTTGTACCATGTTTCAATTAAATAGAGCTCTTGTTATTTTTTACTTAGAGGAGAGAAGTAGTTTTTCATTGTGTGAAAGTCATTCCTATACCTGAAAGACCTAGCAATTTAGTTTCTTACAGGTTTTAAAGGTCTTCTATCTCAGCTTCAGCCTTGCAAAGAACCACCTGAAGCTCCGATACTGAATAGGACTTGCAGCTTGCCGTGACTCTGGTTATTTAAAGATTTTGTTGTTGGATTCATTCTAAGAATTGACAGAGGAGATGGCAGTGAGCTGATGTGCTGACAAGACAGAAAGGAAGGACCAACTAAGCCTAAGAATTTACCCATGCAGGATAAGAACCAGTGACAAGTTAGAAACTGATGATAGGAAACATAGGACAAAATTAGTTTCAATTGAACTGAGTTTCCTCATGCCACCTGTCAAAAGTGCCTCTGAGTATAACATCACAGGAGACACTAGCTAGCACTTGTTATTTGATCCAACTTTGAGGTTTGGACCTGATTGCTTCTCTTTTCCTTACAGCCATGGTCCCATGACAACTTTGGCAGTCTTTCAGGCACAGTTCCAAGGAGTTGTGAAGATTAAAGGAAGAACTGTCTCACAATGGGTTTGATTTGCAAGGATACTGGTTTCCCTTGGATCCCCTGGATCTGGAGAAGCAGCAGTGGCAAGCTACCAGTCCTGGGTACTAGGGACTGAACTCAGGTCCCATTCAAGAGCAGGGTATGCTTTGGACCATGAAGTCATATCTCCTGCCTCTGATGAATTTTTTTTCAAATATTTTTACACTACTGCACCCTGGGGCTGTCAGTGGTATCTAGGTATCTACTGCAAAGTCTTAATTTTTTTGTCTTAATGGTGCTTTAAACTCTTTAGCAATACAGATGTCCAATTTACACTGCCCTTGATGCTAGTGGTAATTTTTTTTTACCAATATTACACTCCTTTCATCACTGAACTACATATTTTCCACATATTTCTATTGTCTCTCATTGAGAATCTAGGGAAAGGCAATAAGCCACAAACATACCACAGCTTGAATGTTTTCTATGCTAAGATTACTTCTGCTAAACAACTTTGTCCATTAGTTTTGAATTTAGTCTCACTTAAATCTTAAAGCACAGTAAGAACTTCTCAAAAGAACCATGCATACTTCCCAAAATATATTAAGCGTGACCTCAGGCAGATGTCCCTGGTCTGGGCTGCTGCCCAGGAACATGCTGGTGTCTGAGGGCTGGGCAGAACTGGCCAAACCCTTCAGCTGGGAGAGCTGGCCCTGGGGGTGTGAGAGCAGGAGAGCTGACCCTGCCTCTAACCAGCAGCAGTACACAGAATAACAGGCCCTGCATATCACCCAGGAAGCATAGTGGACCAGGCAATTCAGTAGGAGGAAAAGGGTCCCAGGAGCAGGCAAAAGTCAGAGACAGTCCCACTCCCAGTATTAGGAGGCCTACAAAGCACAAAGCTACACAACCATCACAAATGCAGAGGACCTAGGTCAGATCCAGAGAGGTCCCTTATCTCTTTGAGCCCACTTGAGTGGGCTGTGTTCCTGTGGTGTCCTTGATTCTTCTGGTTCGTCCAAGCCTTTCTTCTTCTCCTCCTCCTCTGCAGGACTTTTCAGCCATAGGATCTTAGTTACTTTTCTATTGCTATAATAAAACACCATGACCAAGGAAATGAATACAGAAAGCATTTAATTTGGCTTACAGTTTCAGATGGCCAGAGTCCACAATGACAGACTGAAGGAATTTAAGTCTTGATCCACAGCCATGAGACAGGGAAAGGGAGAGGGAGGGAGAGAAAGGGGGAGTGGAGGGGGAGAGGGAGAGAGAGGGGGAGGATAGAGGGAGGGAGGGAGAGAGAGAGAGGGAGGGGGAGACGGAGAGGGAGGGAGGGAGGAAGGGAGAGAGAGAGGGAGGGAGGAAGGGAGAGAGAGAGAGAGAGAGAGAGAGAGAGAGAGAGAGAGAGAGAGAGAGAGAGAGAGAAACAGGCAAGCACCGGGAATCCCACAAGTCTTCCAAAACCTCAGTGAGACTTTCTTCCAACTATTCCCAAATAGTTCTACAAACTTAGGATAAAACATTCAAACAGATGACCCTATGAAAGACATTCCCATTCAAATAACCACATAGAGCAAAAAGTTATTAATTAATTAACGCTAACAGCCAGAAAGGATATGCCTTTCATTAAACTTCACTTCCATTTCTGCCTTCTGAATAACGTTGATTTAAAAAACAAAAACAAAAACCACTTGAAAAGTTTCACTTGACCAATCTCAAGGTATCTTCTGTTGTCCAGTTCAGCAATGAACAACCTCTAGCACACGCTAGGCACTGAGTTCTTTGTGATGAATAACACCGTTGACTCTAGTTCAGTGAGACCTTCTATCCACTGGAACAGTCTTCTGATGAGTTGCACATGTGTTTGGAAATTGTGGTTGAAATAACTAGAGTCAGCACAGGACATGCCAAGACTAAACTCTCAGCACAAAGAGTTAATTGCCCCAGAAGGACAAAGGCCAAGGGATTAGAGACAAAGAGAGTCTGAGGGAGAAGGGTAAAAGGACAAGGGAGAAGGGGAAGAAGATTTGCCCCACAGGGACAAAAGACTGCCTTTGAATAGAAAGGAACAGACAGGGTCCCTAAGCAAATGGACCCTGTAAAGGGAAAGGGGAACACCCCCCAGGTGGTGTGTTTTGATTGGGCATGTTAATTAGGGTAGTCAAAGGGGGGCTTTTGATTACGGGCTTCAATACTTTGATAGCTGGACCTTGGTGGTCAGCTGTAGAAGGAGGAAGAGGTCAAATAAGGGACTCGACCTTGAAGGCTAGCTTTAGGAATATAACCTAATGCTTTTTACCAAGTAGGTAAAGACTAAAAGGCAAAACCTGTCAGTGCCATGCTTGCCTTGCTCAGGACTGTTTCTATACTTCCCTCGCACCTGCTAGAGCCCTTCAGAGCTTGCTTCAGGATCACACAACACCTGCCATAGGCTTCTAGACTCTGAATTTTAGAGCAGAAAGGGTGCGTTAGCCTTAGAAAGTCACAGAGAAACCATAATTTAAGACAGTTCAAGTGCAGGACAGCTCTTTGGTAGCTTTTTTCTAGTTCACTGTTTGTTCCTTTTTTCCCCTTGTGGTAAAACATAAGAGAGTCTTGTCTACAATATGGGTCCCATATTAATAATTAGTTAATAATTTAATCTATTTATTTATCTATTTTCAAGTGAGCAAGTGTCTTGGTGGTTTCCAAGTCACTTTACTTTCCTCCCCATCCATTACAAGAAGAATTTATCTTCATGTCTGCTGTGACTTTTTAATAATGTCATCATAAGATTACCTATATTTTTAAATATACTACTTACTAAAACACATTTACTTACTAACTCACACTTACTAAAACACATTTATTAAAATTGTACATGATAATTTAAAAGAAGAGATATGCAGAAAGAAAAACTGGAATTCCATCTTCTAAACATATATGTACAATTTCTTTACCTGTATTGTTTTAAAATGCAAATTCATACACACTCTACACATTGGTTCTCTAGACCCTGTGATTTAAATCTTAAAGATACCCACAGATGCACACTCTTTAGAATCTTTGTTTTAAATGTGTCATAATATTCTATTTAATGGAGTAACTTATTTAACTCTGTTCTCTTAGGCATAAACTTCCATTATATTATAAGCAAGATGAATTCAAACTGTGCAGCTCAGACTAAGAATGGACCAATTTCTGATTAATTAACAAAGCCTGTTATAGGGATTTAAAGTACACTTTGAACTCAACCATCCTTGCATCCCAGGAGTAAATCACAGTTGACCACAGTAGATGAAGCTTTTCACGAGCTGTTTAGTTACATTTTATAGTGAGGACTGACCCCACAGGCACATGAGTTGGAACACTTTACCCTCAGCTGGTGGCACCATTTGGGAGGTTGTGGAACCTTTAGTAGGTGGAGTCTAGCTGAAGGAAGTCGGCTTCTGGAGAGTGTGCCTTGAGGCTGATGCCTGGCCTCACTTCCGGTAGAAGGTCTCACACTCTTAAATCACTAAGATATGAGGAACAGCCCTGGTACTAGTTCCTACTGATCTGCACAGAGCTGCCTTGCCTCCCCAGCCATGATGAACTGTATGTCTTTGGGCTGTATGTCAGGAGCTAAAATAAATTATTCTTATCTTAAGTTGCTTTTGTCAAGTATTTGGTTAAAGTGGTGAGAAAACTGAGCCAGTGTTTTATGAAGGTTGTTATTATTATTATTATTATTATTATCATCATCATTATTATTTAAATCTGTATCCATAGAGAGAGGCCAGGCAAAAGATACAAAGTTTCAGTTAGAAAGCAAGAATGAGGAAGTCTGTTGCATACTATGATATGACTATGTATTACATATTCTTATCCCTAAGAATAAAAATGTAAGTATAATGGGTATGTTAGATTATTTTAATTACATTATAGTGTGTGCATGCACTACAGCATCACATTGTGTCCTATAAACATATTAAAATGATATTTTTCAAATAAAAATAGAATAACCCCTCGTAATGTTAAAGGTGTTAGCATTCCTGAAACTTTGTGTGTAGTGAAGGTGTTGCATGTGTGTGTATGCATGTGTGCATGTGTACATGTATGTGTGAAGGTCAGAGTTAAAAGTATTGGGCATCTTTCTCTATCATGTTCCACTTTATTATCACTATTATAATTGCTAATATTAGTATTATTAGTATTATTATTATATGCAGTAGCTCTCACATTATTTGCAGCTCACATATTTGCTATACTGGCTGTCCGATGAGAGTTCCTGGGAGTCTCTCTTTCTACTCTCACAGACCTGTGGTTACAGATGCACAATACCACTCCTGGGTGTTTGCGTGGGTAGTGGGCATACATACTCCCATCCTCCATCCTTACACATGTAGCATGTTACCCACTGAGCCATCTCCTCAGCCCTTCTGTTTCTGATATTTTTTCTAACTGCTGGATGACGCCACTGACTGGTCCACTGTTCTGTTTGAGGGTAATCCTGTTTCTCTACATCTTTATTTCCTATTAGCTCGGCCGGTTCCCTTCCCTAACCTTACCAGTTAAAACTATAAATGGCCAAATTGTCTTTCTGGAAATATGACTGTCACCTTATATGTTTCTATCCTTGAAGTGTGGACTCTGACAGCTATCTGATCTAACCCAGAAGCATCTTAGAAACAGTTTAGGTTTAAACTGTTGAGTTTGGTTGGCGTCAGGGCTATTGCAATTTTGTGGTATGAAAATGGGGTATATTTTGGAGGAGGAAAGGACACATTTGCTCACTTAGCAGGATATGGGAGGCTTCCTCTCTGGAGCTGCTGCTGTAAACAAGGGTCTCTCTGATCCTGCAGCCCAGGGGAGCTCTCTGGTGCCAATTACACACTACATGCCTAACGTTCACCATATGTGGCTTAGAACAAGAGGCTCCATCAATCCATCAGTGTGCTTAGCCTTGTTTCCAAGGTATCTTCTCCAACCAAGTTCTGAAGGTGGGCTGTCCAGTCCTGATGCAGATGCAATCTAAAGAGTCTGTACTATTATTTGTGGTGTTGAATATTTGTCTTAATGAAGAGTTATAATCTGTAATGTCTTGTAGGTTAATTTTAATGGGGTGTAAGACGTCAACCAGATCAATGTGCTCATTAGGAAGGGAAAGAAACTTTTCTTAAACTAATGTTTTTAAAACTTTAGCTGACACATGATGTCGTAGCTAGTCAAAATTGGTTAGTCATCCTGTACTCAGGGATATTATTTCTCACCAGGCCATCTCCAATTGTTTTCTGCAATGGGTTTTATGAAACCTTGAGGAAGAACATTTAGAGGAAGGAATCAGTCTGCAAGCTGATGGCCAACATGTTAAGAAGGGAGAACTTGATTCAAGGGATGTATGAACTGATGGCTATGATGTGAGGAGGTGAGACTTGATTTAAGGGATGCAGCTTCCCAGAGTGGATTACTGAAATGACACCTCAGAGGAGAGTAGTTGTGGCTTGTTTCTTATCAGCTTTGGTTTTGTAAGGGGAGCAGTGATGTTCAGAAGCAGTGCTGGGAATTTGTAGGGATGTGCACACACTGGCTTGCTGGTATGTGGGAAGCACACAGAAGAGCAGCCCTCTTCAGCAACCTGTAGGGACAGTGATAAGGACATTCATCCTGTAGATGTTGACTATTCCCTCTGATGTACCATGTTAGGATGTCAGGAAGCAATATTTCCAGGCAGTTGTAGTCCTGGAAGATAAACATGGTCTCGAACTTAAGTTGTACTCTTGTGAGCCAGCTGTCAATCAAGATCGTTCTGGACCTTGAAGGTATAGAGTGATTGATTAGCTTACAGTGGAAAGGGTTGGGGTTAGAAGGGAAAGTACTGTCAGAGAGAGAGAGAGAGAGCGTCGAGAGTCATGGTGAGGAAATCTAAGAAGTCATTCTACTTCCTTGATTCTGGTCTTTGTAGTACCCATTTTCTTTCTTTCTTCTTTTCCTTCCTTTCCTTCCTTCTTTGTTTCTTTGTTTCTTTCTTTGTTTCTTCTTTCTTCTTGTTTTTACACTTTCTTTACTGTTTAGTTCATACCATAAAATATACTTGCCCTCCAAGCTTCTCTCTCTCTCTCACACCCCATGTATGTGTGTGTGTGTCTGTCTCTCTCTCTCTCTCTCTCTGTCTCTCTCTCTCTCTCTCTCTCTCTCTCTCTCTCTCTCTCTCTCTCTGTGTGTGTGTGTGTGTGTGTGTGTGCAGTTATCTTCAAAACACCAGCCTAGATTGAGAATAGTCAGTCATAGAAGCGAACCTAAGTGTACAAGTATAACACACATTAGATCACCCTTGGCCAAAGTATAGGTAACAGATAAAAATATACTTAAGACACTTAGGTTAATAAAGGATTCTTTACAGAGGGGTGGCCAGTCTAATAGTTGCCTTTCCAGGGCCGCTTTTTAAGAGCTTAGGGAGAATATCAAGGACACCAGTTTCTGTGTGGCATTTGGACGAGGGAAGCGCTTGAATTTGTACTCACTGACAAAATGAATGGCCATTCAGACCAAAATGCCAAACCTTCTGGCCCAGTCAAGTCAACCTTAATACTGAACAGTTTGACTAGTGCTCTGATACAAGAGGCCTTCCTGAGCAGGCCAATGGTAATTAACAGTATGTCATCATTGTAAAGGACATTTGATATATCTTTAATCCAAGTGAAAAATTATTATACATCTTACTAACAAAGTAATGCAGGTACAGTTCTCATCTCATGGCATGAAAGACCTCTTTATTTCCTAGACAAGATGTTGCAGAATCCAGAGGCAATTTTTCAGAGCCCATGTAGTTCCTGGTGTCCTTGAGCGGCTGGGCCTGAATCACTCTGCTCATTTCCAATGCCAGTGCTAAGATCACCCTTGTTATTGATGGTGGCAGGTTTGGCCTTTGGTATTTGATGGATGGAACCTTGGTGCAGGATTATGGATTCTAATTTCAATAGAACACAGTAGAAATCCAAATGCTAAGGTGGGTCTTTAGCTTGACCCTCTTCTGGTTGCACAGACCTTACAAAAAAAAAATCATGCTAGCACGGGCAAGGCACCTCTCAAGGGCAGAGGCAGTGCATCAAGCTTCTGTGCTTCTGTGCTTCTGTGCTCATGCATTTACCTCATTCACTCGTCAGGACACATGTTAACATCAAATTGAGACAATATTATGCACAGCAAGAAGACAGAAGAAGACAGTAATCTGAGCCCTGCCTTCAGGGACCTTTCTGCTTGCTAAGGGTAATATTCACCACCATGATGCTTCTGCAGAGTTACCAAAGCTTTATGTCAGCCTCACAGGAGTGACTCACCCAGTTTTCTTAACATGTCCAGAATCAAGAGTGCATAAGTTAGATGTAGATTAAAATGCCTATAGGGTTGGCTATATGGTTTGGTAGTTAGCTTTCACCAAAACTAAGTTGGTGAAGAAAGGGCTTATTTGGCATAAAGGAAGAGACCATCACCTCTTCTAAAGGAAGCCAGAGAGGAACTCACAGTAGGAACCTGGAAACTGGGAACTGAAGCAGAGCACGGACATTGCTTGCTGGGTTGATATCCGTGGCTCCTCAGCTTGCTTTTCAAATACATCTCAGGAACACCTGTCTGCAGTTGGCTCTGTGCACAGTGGACTGTGCCCTTTCATATCAGCCATTAATCAAGAAATGCTGCACAGGCTAATCCTATGGAGGTGTTAACTCAACTGAGAGTGCCTCTTCCCAGGTGACTCTAGCTAGTATTGATTTGACAAAACTCACTACATGTATACTTTACACTTCCAGTCTGTAGGCTTCTTAACTTGTTCCATCATTACAGTAACAACTAGGGGATAATAGAGGATAACAAAAACAGAGGAGGATTCTACCTATGTCAGTATGACCAGTTTAAGTGTTCTATATGATGTGTTGTCATGAAATTCTGTTTAGCTCAAAGTTCTGACTTTGGTTTCTCAAAATTTGATGATGGTGATAATTTAGCCAAGACAACCCAGGCCAGAATTGAGCTGATTTAGGCTATAATTTTATGTAGATTTGTCACTTTCTGGCCACATGAATGTTCTTAAAGCTTCTCCAATAAATTAAGGAATACAACAGTGTCTAGTTCAGAAGGTTGCTGTGATAGTACTCTAGAAGTGATCGCTATATTAATAGAATTATAGTTAACATAAAGGAAGCCATTAAAAAAAGGAAACCATTAGTAAACAATGACCAATGGTGGCCAGGAAAGGCTCTAAAGACTCAGCCCCAGAGCACTGAAAAGTACTTGGTAGAAGTGATGGGCTCCTTCCCACGTGGGATGGTAGTTCCACAACATGATCGATCACCTGGTTTGCTTTCACCACAATTGATCTTGGAACATCCAAAGGACACATGAGGTAAATTGCAGCTCTGCTGCCACAAGAGTCCACTCCACTGCTGTCACTCCAGAGAACACTGGGGGCAAATGTGTGCTGAGTGTGAACCCCTCCTCAACAAAGACAGTGTTCTGTCACAACTTAAATTAAAGAGTGTACACCCCACCTGGATTTATATATGAAATCCAGTTTTAATGCCATAGCAAGAAGAACCCTTGTTAATGGGTTAGTACCCTTACAACAGGACCAGAGGGGTTGGTCCTACTATGTGAAGATACATAGAAGGTGTTATTTTTTTAAAAAAAAAAAAAAATCTTGGATCTTCTACCTAACAATCAGAACTGTGAGCAATAAGTGTTTGCTATTTCCAAATTTCCCAGTCTAACAGGAGAGGAATGGACAGAGACAATGGTAACAAGATAAACATAGAGGGCCAACAATTAAATGACAACAGCTATTGCCTATACTTCAAAAGTAATTTTCAAGTATTTTAATTTTAAAACTTATTTCAGGCAGGGTAGTTGCTATACATAGAAGTTAAGCCTGGCACCACCTGACATCCTGATTGAGCTTATTGATACACAGATACAATAGGTGCTGACTCAGTCTTACAGGTTTCTTGTATTCTGGGAGAGAATTTCCAGAAGACACCAAGAATGATCACTGCCTAAGAAAACCAGAAAAGGAACCCTTCTTATTTTGTCAATCATCTATGACCAGAGCTTAAAAAATGAGATTCAAGGGAAGAGTTTGGAGTTCCAGCAGCATTGCTCTTGGGCTCTTTCTCCAAAAGTTTCCAATTGTCAAGAACAGGCTGGCATAAGACGAATGGTCCCAAAGTGTTGGCTCATCTAGTCCTGAGGGCCGGAGTCTGGACAGAGGCCATTGTCCATGTGTTCACTTCCAGTCCTGTGGTGAGGGCAGGTAATGGAGCCAGCTCCACAGCTGGCGAGGTCCATCACCATCTGCACCCATTCATCAACAAACTCCTGATGCTCAAAGTGAACCTGGCATTGAACTGAAAAGGCTCTGGGGATACAGAAAAGATGGCTTCCTTTTCACCTTCCCAACTTACAGTCAGAAAGGAATAAATACCAAGTGGACTCTACAGTGCAGCATGCCAAGGACATGGTAGAATGCCCAAAAGGCAAGGTCACTTAGCCAAGCTTGACCAAAAGTTATACTCAAATTGTAGGTTTTAGAACGATTGTGAGCTGATAGCACTAAAAATAAAAGATCTGCAGATCTTCTTGCAATTAAGGTTTTTACTGAGGTAATCACCAGGATAGGCATTTTAAGACACCATTACTGTTGTCCTAAAAATGATTTATTTTAAAAATGTGTAATATGACTGCAGCCAAGAAACCATAAAAAACACATCCTCCCCAAATCCACTGTAAAAACTTGAGTTCTTGTGTTAATGTATGGAACACAGGAATGTACAGATGATGTAATAGTATAAGATGAAGTCTGATGCAGGTCAGAGTCTCTTCTCCTCTGCTTGGTCCAAGTGTTTGTATCCTTATAAGAATTCACATGGGGCATAATTTTTAATAGGCCAATGATAAAAGTCAGGCCTTGAGGAGATGTCTAGGCCATGATGGGTCCTCCCTCATGAGTAGATTAGTAATTTATCAAAAGGCCATATGGGTGAGCACATCATTTCAGTGTCCCTGACATGGAAGATAGCCTCTGTTCCCTTCAAAGAAATAGGATGCCACCTTAGAATCAGACAGCCTCCTTCTCCAGATGTGGCATCTTCTCAGACCCCTTCACTATGATAAATAAGAAAGTTCTGTTTGCCTCATAGAAGAGGAGATGGAAAGAATGTAAGAGTCAGAGGGGATGGAGGACACCAGGAGCACAAGGCCCTCTACATTAAGTAAGTAAACTTCATATGAACTCACAGACACTGAAGTAGAAAGCATAGATCTTGCCTGGTCTGCACAGTCCTCTGTGTATACGTAAAAAGGCTTCCAATTTAGTGTTTTTGTGGGATTCCTGAGTGTGAGACTGAGTGGGTCTCTGATTCTTGTGCCTTCTCTTTGACTCCTTTTCTTCTGTTTGTTTGTCTACTATAACTGCAATATGTTAGTTCCTCCTTTATATTATTATATTTTGTTTCGTTAGTATCCTTTGGAATTCTGTTTGGTTTATTTTCTAATGAACGATATAAAGGGAATGAATCGAGGTGGCATGGGGAAGGCATAGGAGCTGGGAGCTGTGGAGGTTGGGGAGGCTGAAGAATATTTTGTGTAAAGAGAAAAAAATCTATTTTTTAATAAAAGTGGAAAAGAGGACAAATTTTTGTTACAAATTACCAAGTCTCAAGAGTTCTGTTCTAGGATCAGGAAAGAATAAAAATATCCTTTTGGGGCTTGATAGATGGATCAGCTGTTGTGTAGACCTTGTTTTTCCAGAGGACCTGAATAGCATGCATGCTGGGCAGCTCAAGATAACCTGCAACTCCAGTTCCAAGATACAACATCGTTTTCTTGCCTGGATGGGCATGCCCCCAGTCCTCTGACATGTGCCACATTGCCACATACACAGAAACAAAATATAAAGATATCCCCTTTCCCCTCCAGGATAACCTCTGAGCCATGCAGAGGTTGCCCCTGGCCTCCCTAGCTCCTGTTATCAGAAAGGCTGGAGAGGAGGCTGTTGCTTTAATCCCATGAGATGAGAGCCTCACGCCATATCCCAAATCCTGTTTTGTTGTAAGGGATAGGGAGACTATGAAGGATCTTTGGCAGTTAACTTTCCTGATGGGCAGGATGGCAGAGACGGAGTCACAGGCTTCATAGGCTCATGGTGAAGGAGGCCATGACGTTTTTCAAGTGTTGCGGCCCGACCCAACCAGTGTGCAGGAGGTGCATCCCTGAGGCTGCTAAAACATGGGGAGAAGGCACTTTGAGAGGATGCTGAGGAAGAAGGGAAGAGGAAGAGCTGCAGGTCTGGGGAGATGTGTGGCATTTGAGGCATGCTTAGCCAGAGTTATGACAGGCGCTTCGGTTCCACGTAAGAACTGAAGGGCCTGTCTCGATCACTCCCCGATGTGGATAAAGTCACCTGTGAAATATGTGGAGAGGATGATGGGGCTAAAGGTGGCCTAATGGTTGTCTACTGGGCTCAGAGGGACAACAATGCAAACTGGAGGGGCTTCTTTATCCTTCTGCATGGCCGGGCTTTAGACAGGAATCCCTGGGCCACATCTAATGGACCATTGCCGCCCAGAGCTGAGATATGACAGGTGTATGCTTATCCATGCACCTGTCAGTAGAGATCAGCTAGTTTGCCAGTGTGCCCAAACAACTCATCAAAGGACCCATTATCCTGATTCTGCTAATCATCACTGGACTTCAGTTTTGCCACTGTAGATACTGCCAGTGTATAGAACAACTGCTGGGCTTGGAAAGCACACTGGGTCTGACACCTCAGATTTACAGCTGTATGTGTCTCTGTGTCCCCATCTCGATCTTAATCTCAGCCTCAAGCAGACGCCACATGGGTAAAGCAGATGGCATGGAAAGGTACTCCGTCTTCTGAGAAGAGCCTCCCAGCTGCCAATTTATTATGCTATTATCACTAGTATTAAAATCTCTAGTTGGGACGTCATTATTTGTATTGGATTTCTTTCCATTCACCTTTTACCTTTTTCAAAATGAGATTACTTTTACTCTTTTATTAATTTATCATAAGTCATTTACTTACTTTTTTATTTATTCCTGATGTTAGGTCATTTTTCCATCAGTGTTTTTCTGTCAGTTCTTCTCCAGTGACTCTTATGGCCTTTGTTTTATCTCCTTGAGACAAAGCACTCACTGTCCTGCCGGGCTGAGCTGGACACCAGAGTTTCTTGTAGCAACATATCCAGAAAGAACTTAGTCATATCTTATCTCAAAACTGTGTGGATTGCTTTAATCTTTGTTTAAGTCATGGAGTTTGGCTGTCTGCAGTGAGAGGGAAGGATTGAATTCTTATTTGAAGGTGCTCATAGGGTTAAACTGTGGAGCTTTATTGCTACTGATATTAGTTGATAGCTACCAGGTAGTTAATAGAGCACAAGGTCCCATGTGGCCAAGAGAGCTGCGCAGCTATGTTGTGACCTGAAGAGGAGGAGGAGGAGGAGGAGGAGGAGGAGGAGGAGGGGGGGGAGGAAGAAGAAGAAGAAGAAGAAGAAGAAGAAGAAGAAGAAGAAGAAGAAGAAGAAGAAGAAGAAGAAGAAGAAGAAGAAGAGGAAGAGGAAGAGGAAGAGGAAGAGGAAGAGGAAGAGGAAGAGGAAGAGGAAGAAGAAGAAGGAGAAGAAGGAGAAGAAGAAGAAGAATGTAGCATTTAATCAGTGACCCCTTAATTTTAGTTTCCAGTATGTTCATCTGATTCCTAATCCTGGGAGATCAGAATCTTCTCCCAGAGAAGCCAGGAGACTGTATATGTCTTCTTGTTGTTGTTGTTATTGTTGTTGTTGCTGCTGCTACTGCTGCTTCTGCTGTCTGAGGCAGGGTTTCACTATATAGTTGTGGCTGACCTGGAACTCTTTACGTAGACCAGCTTGGTTTTGAACTCATGAAGATCCACCTGCCCCTGCTTTCTTACTGCTGAGAAAGGTATGGATAAGCATGCACATGGCATCTCAGCTCTGGACAGCAATGGTCCATGAGATGTGGTCCAGGGACTCAGCTCTGGACAGCAATGGTCCATGAGATGTGGTCGAGGGACTCAGCTCTGGACAGCAATGGTCCATCAGATGTGGTCCAGGGACTCAGCTCTAGACAGCAATTGTCCATCAGATGTGGTCCAGGGACTCAGGTCTAAATCCTGGCCATGCAGAAAGAAAAGAAGCCCATGCAGTTTGCAGTGCGGCCCCTCTGAGCACAGAGTCTGTTCTTTCAAAAATCTCTTCATGGAGATTCAGCCCGTGTTTCAGGCATTACTGTAATAGTCCTGAGCAATTGCAGTGTAGATATACTCTAAGAGCAACTTGTTCATTATAATCCCACTCCGGGTTCACTCACTCTTTCAAGGAAAGTTTTCTTAAGGGTCATCACTGAACCAGATATTGGGCTACATGCTCCAGGAGACATGACAACAAACCAATGAGAAGACAGGACTCAGATTAACTCCTCTTCTGAGATCCCACAGAGGCTCCTTGCTGAATGAGAGAAGGCCTGGAGTTTGTTCAAGAAGCAGAGGAAACGGAGGCCTGCAGACACTGAGGAATGTGCAGTTCCTCCCTTCCTTTCTTGCTTTTCTGGCAAGTATTTATGGAGGAAGTGAACACTGTGCAGCTGGATGGCATCACATTCTTGCAGGAAAATGCCAGTGAGGGCAAGAAAAGCTTGGCAGGTGATTGTTTTGAAAAAGTGAAGCCAAGTAATGGGAAGGGCAGCAAATTTTAGGGCTGGGTGAGGGGCAGGGGCAGAAAGACAGTCCCTCTACCCTCCTGCTTCCACAGCTGGGCCCACAAGATAAATATAAAATAGGAATATTTAAAGGATTCACTAAGGTTAATATTACCTGTATCGGGGCATTACAGGTGAAAGAGTAACCGCTCATGAAAGCATAGAGATTTAGGAGTGTACACACTATTTTAATATGGGAGGAGAGGGAACGTGGGCCATTAGAAGAAAGGAAAGGAACTTCAGAAAAGAGGAATGAGCCTGGGAATCACAGGTGTTATGGTAGACATGACAGCACGTGACAGGGTTGTCTGTGTGTGGTCTCTTCCTGTGCTGGTATTTAGTCACCCAGTGGGTAAAATGTTCAGAGAAGGCACGACAAAGCATGGAACAGCTTTCAGAAGAGCCATGTTTAATCAGAGATGGAGAGCTCAGGAAAGCCTTCCAGGCAGACAGTTCTTTGCACACATCTGTAGCTTCATCAGTTTAGCGAAGAGACACATTTCAGCATCTGTCCTTTCGTGTGACTTTGTCATCATGGTATTGGCTTTGTCTTAGTGGAGACTGAGAGCCGCAGTAGAGATGCATAGTGAAGGGGGCATGTCACCAGCTAGGGAGAGGGTGGGGGTTCACCCTAAGAATCAGGCAGAGACTAGACTTTTTTGGTGTCTTGGAGGCAAGAGTAAAGGGTTGGAATGTTTTGAAAACTACAAAATGGCAGCCACTGGAGGTGTTTAGGTGTGGAGATAATATTGAGTTTACTTTTTGAAAACATCCTCCTCTCTGCAATTAACCAGAGCCAACCCAAAACTAGTGGGTTCATGGGGCTAGGTGGGCTTCAGACATTTCAGATTTGGCCATGTAGTACTCATCTGAGCCTGAGAACCTTAGCAAACGTTGACTTGTCCTCCTTAGAACCAATGCCGAATCTGGACAGGGTGCGAGTCCCCTGTCAGGATACCCCTTCTCCACCCCCCTGTCTCCTGAAGGGTGCTGGCAGCCATCAGGGAGGTGGGGTCCAGGTAGATAAGTTTCTGGACCTTCTTTCCAGTCCCTCATAGCCTCAGTCACAGACTCTGTCTTCTCCCTGAGGCCATGCTGCTTCTGGAAGTTGGGTTTCTAAGCCTCTGCTCAACCATCAAGAGCTTTCCCCAATAGCCCACAGCTTATCATGACGTGTTTTGGGCTTTGTAAGTCAGCTTGAAGTGTGTCACTTTACTATTTCACTCACCTGCCACTGAACAGGGAGGTTAGGATTTGCATGAAGGATGACAACTTGTTCTCCAGGCTGGTTTGCTTTTCCCCAAGACATATGATGGAAGCCACTGTGGATGTTAGCCAGCTTACTTTTGGTACTCTTGAATTATTCCTGACATGAAGTAAGGTGCATAAAGCATGTATGAAGTAACACATATACAAAACATGTATAACAGATGTATAACCCGTGTATAATACAACCCATGTATAATAGATGTATGCTGTAACAGATGCACAGAAAAGATCAGAAAAGGCTGAGAAGGGTGACAAGATACAGCCCCAGTGACATTCTTCAGATAGGTCAGTCTCGCCTCCTCTCCAAAATAATGCCACTGCTGAGGATGTATGGCTTCAATAGTGAGCCTGGGGACATTTTATATTCAAGTCAGAACAGGCTTTCACACAGGTCAATTTGGAGGAGCATTTTCTCAATTGAGGTTTTCTCTTCCCAAATGACTGTGGCCTCTGTCAAATTGACAAAAGACTAGAGAGAACAAGTGGGGAAGGCTTGAAGCATCTCGGCACACCCTCCTCTACACTTTCAGAAACACTTGGACTCTCTATAATACAAAATATGAGTACTATAAGAACAATTATTCTAGTATATTGTTTAGGAAGAAAAATCAAAAGAAGAAAGACTCCTCATGTTCAATATGACCCATCCCCCCAGAATATTTCCGATCTGTAGTTGGTTTTGCATATGAAATTCGTGGAAGCTGAAGTCTGGAGGTGGAGAGCTTGCTGGTTGTTAGGAAAGACAAGGACCTACACTACTATGGGACCTAGAGAAGAGAATTGCACACTTTTTGCCGTGGCTAAAGATACCAGAGAAGATTCCCGTGGGGTCAAGCTTTGAACTTGAGTTTTGAAGGCTGATAGAGAGATTCAAGGAGGACAATAGCATTCTGGGAAGAAGGAATGTAGGTGAAAGGCAGGGAGGCACACAGCCGCACCATGGTCTGTGTGGAACCAGTGATGCAGTGGGAAGAGAGCAATGCCAGAGAGTGGGCATTGCAAGAAATGCGGCTGAAAGCTCTGTAAGGGCTGTTTCGCTGGGCCTGAAGAGCCCTAAGACACCCAAACAAGAGAGCATGTAGTCAGAGGGAGAAGGGATCATAGGTAGGGACCCAGCTGCATAATGGAAACAGAGTTAAATTAACAGATGAAATGTTATCCTGTGGCCTGCCTGCACATGGACAGAGGCACTTTCTATGTGTTATATCTGAGCCAAATGGGAGGCTGGAAGTTATATGGCCCCTTACAGCAAGTTCTGCAACATCTCCTTTGGCTGTCAAGTTTGGATTATTGCTACCGCACATGCGTAGCCAGGAAGGGATTATACATAAGTATTTCCCAGTGGCGTCTGCGAAACCAGAGGGAAAAGAACATTGCATTTCTTAAAGAAGTGATTGATATTCTAAAGCCACACTGGAAGGCGTACAGCAAATATTAGACAGTTTGAAAGATTTCGCTTGTTGGCATGAGAGTGCAGACTGAATTCACTCTGCTGGTGACACAGTTTCTAATTAAGTGTTTATAATGAGACATTGGTAGTCACTTAAGAGGCCATTTGGGTTCTTTAGGGAGGAGATATGAAGGGTGGGGTATTCTTTGATTCTAGGAGACATTAATGTATTAACATACTTCAGTGTGCATTTAGGAAAACTCCACAGGAGGAAGCACTTTGTGCACCAAGAGTTGTTACATGTATTAAAACAGAGTGCAGTGGGGGAACGTGGAGCCTTGCACAGGGTAAGCATTTTCTCTTCAGGGTATCTCTGTGGGAAAGCATCATTAATAGTGATGAAGAAATTAGGAACACTTTCAAGTTAATTAACTAACATTTAATTTTGAGCTTAAAAAATCATATTAAAAGTAGCAAATGTTTACTTAAAGCCACAGAACCGAAGATCAACTGCCATTTTACAGAGAGATCTGTATTCCTTATGGAGCTGTTAAACTCAATCAATGGCTTGACACTAAATTGACAATGCCATGGTTTGCTGGTTTCACGGGGACTTGTCCCAGCTGGACTAGGTTGTGGTTTTAATTACAAAGGAAATATGTTAAACGGCAGCTAAATTTTCTCCTTTTTCTCTTTTAAGTGCCTTGCTTTGTACTCCAACTAATACTTTTATTTCTACATGTCTTGCTATATCTCAAGCAAGGGACTTAAGCTAGGTTTGATGGTTGTAATTCATGTATCCCAGAGGCTGATGCAAGACAATCACTGGTTTGAGGCCAGCCTACATAATACAGGGAGACCCTGTCTTAAATCTGTCCATGTGCCTCACAAAAGAGTCACTATTGATGTATAATATTTTCTTTCTATTATACTCAGTGTTTACAGTAAATAAATTTATATTTATGGCTCAGTTGATAGTGTTAATTCAGTTCTCTTCAACTTCCATCTGTCCTTGTGAAGACCTGAGGCCAAAAACAAAAAGAAAAGGAAGAACAGCATTGAGGGGAACTGTTTTTCTAAATTCTTTAAAAAGTCAAGTAAAAAAATATATGAATTTACGGTATACAGCATGTTTCAATATCTGTATGCACTAAAGAATGATTATAAATTACACTAATTACCTTGTGCATGATGACACCATGCAAGTCATCTTCTGTCACTGTAACGAAATACTTCAAATAATCAAGTTATAAAGAAGAAAGAGCTTGCAGCTATGGTACAAGCCTGTAACCACCTGACACCAGTACTGAGAAGGCAGGAGAAGGACTGTGAGATTCTGTTTAAGGCCTGGACTGCATAACAAGGCCCTATGTAAGAAAAACAGTAAAAGAAAGAAAGAGTTCTATTTTGCCTTGGGGTTTCAAGAGTCTGTGGTCCTTGACCCTGTTGCTTTGGAGTTAAAATAAAGAAGTAAATCATGGTAAAAATGAATTCTGGAGGAGGTCAGCTTCAGGTCGGCAGGCATAGAGAATCGCATAGTAATCTGGTACAGCGCTTGACTCAGGTCATTAAACACCCCGTCTGAACAGTAAGCCGCCATAACCTCACCCACTGCTCCCCTGGGGACTCCCACCTGCATGCAGGTTGCAGATACACCCACTTTGAACAAGAAAAGCAAGTTACTCCCTTTACAAACCCTTGATGATGCTCTATTTCTGCTTAAACATGTCCCAGAACACATTCTGAAAGCAAGGGAAATGGTACAGCCAAGCCTGGACTGGTTTTGAGTGCATGTAGTACCACTATTTAACATCCTTTGCATAAGCCTGCTTGGGGTACATAGAAGTAAACCAGAGTCATGATGGAAAAGTACAGTAGGTAAGCTTGAGTAGTCCTTGTCTGTCAGTCAAGGCAGAGAACCCCCCAAGCCTCACCCACAGCAATCAGCTTCTCCTGGACCCTGATAAGTGAAGCCCCAAGCATTGGCAAGCGTTCTTAGATACCCCCACTCAAGGCGCCTACTACCCTGTCAGACTTGTACCTTTGCTTGGCTTTTTCACAAAACTTCTTGCCACGATATTATTGGTGTATGCACCTTCAGTTCTTTAAACAAGAAAATCCCAAACCTGGAGACACCCAGACAGAGAACACCAAATGAGAGCATTACCTTACAGCAGCAAAGAAGCAGAGTCAAGAGAAAGAAGCTGTCATCCCAATATTATCCCCCAGGGCAGACCCTCATTGACCTAATCTCCTCCACCTTCCTCTGCCTCTTAAAGGGAGGAGAAGAACTTGGATCTCCAGTCTTTGATTCTTGGACCTTTGGGGGGAGGCTCCACATCTAACTATAGCAGTGACGTGCCATTACTTTTCTCTGTGTTAAGAACATTTAAAATGTATTCTTGCAGCAATTTTCAAGCATACAATGTACTGTGATTAGGATAGTTTGCAATATTTGTCTTTTCATCTTTACCTAAATTGCATATTCTTTGACAGTTTTACTTTTTAATTTTCAAAAAAAGTTACTTGGGTCTAAAGTCCCAAAGTATTGTGATTAAAATAATCCTTTTATTTTATCTCTGTACTCTTCTTATAATGAGCTGAGGGAGAGTGACTTCATTATTCTATAGCCTCCCTATTTTCTTTCTTTTCCTTCTTGGTTTTGTTTTATTTATATTTATATTTATTATGGGTGTTACATTTCCATGTTTCAATTTCAATTTCTAATTTTGATACTCCATTGTCTTCCATTTAATTCATGATATGGTTGTATTAGCTCAAATAAAATATATGTTCTCATTATTATTTATAGAGAACAAGAAGCTGGAATATACCACAGCATGTATTATAAGCATTTTCCTAATTAATATTTAGTGATTATTTTATTGAAATTATTGTGTGACAGATTTTCTTATTTCATGACTTCTCTTGTATAAAAATTACCTCATATTCCTCAAATTAGAGTAAATTTATATTCTTCTGGGTATAAAGGGAATAATCACTCTGCAAAGGAAACTTCATTAGTAGTTAAATCTCAAGTCTTGTTGACTTCAAAATCATCACAATGTCTTCCATGTGGGCATCTGCAGGCTGGTAGGAAACTAAATCAGATGCATACACAATTTTGACATTTCCTTCAAAGACAAAGAGTATTAAATGAAAACTATAAAATTAGCTACTGAATTATCTTAAGAAATCACAGAAAAATATAGATTTTTCAAAGGCTAATTTTTAAAAAAAAAACCCAACAACTATCCAAAAATATGTACCTGACCCTTTGTTAGAGCATTATCTCCCTACATTTTGTCCATAAATTTTTACCATCTTTTCCTAAGACAATTTTGAGGTATTTTCTACAGCCAAGAATAGCATAGCAGCTCTGTCTTCTTGTCCATGGCTGAGGACAGCATAATGTTGTTGTTGATGATGATGGTGTTATCATTACTATTATCACTAATGGCTTAGACCAGCTCCTTGCTGCCTCACAATTCATTTTGATGCAGCAAGCCATGAACTGCCTCACATGGGCTCTTCCTTTGCAGCCCTGAAGTTTTATAACTGTTTTAAGAACCTTGGCCATGGGTGGAAGGGCAAACCTTAGGATGATATTGTTTGACTTCAGAATTGCTGTTTGTCTGATATTCTTTATTTAATTTTTCTTCATTATTTTATTTATTTATTCACTCTCCATCCTGATCACACCCACTTTCCTCCCAGTTTCACACTTACAAATTCCTCACTCCCATTATGCCCCCCCCTTCTTCTCAGAAAAGGGGAAGCCCCCTCCTTGGGTACCACCCTGACCTAGGGGTGGCTCTAGAAAGTACCAGAGACTCCTGAGGCAAGAGACTCTCAAGATTCAATGGGGGGTAACCTTAGCCAAAAATGTCCCACACTGGGGAGAGGGAACTCGAAGCATCCACCTCCAATAGATAGACAGGGCCTCAATTGGAGGGACAGGGTTACCAACCCACAGTCAAAATTTCTGACCCAGAATTATTCCTGTCTAAAAGTACTGCAGGAGCTGGGCAGTGGTAGCTCACGCCTGTAATCCCTGAACTTGGGAGACAGATGCAGGCGGATTTCTGAGTTCGAGGCCAGCCTGGTCTACAGAGTGAGTTCCAGGACAGTCAGGGCTACACAGAGAAACCCTGTCTTGAAAAAAAAGTACTGCAGGAACAAAAATGGAGAAGATACTGTAAGAAAGGAGGTTCAGTGACCAGTCCAACTTGGGATTCATCTCACAGCAGGGCAGAGCACGAAGGCCTGACACTATTACTGATGCTACAATGTGCTTACAGATGGAGACTTGGCATGTTTGTCCTTTGGGAGGTCCTACCAGCAGATGACTGAGAAAGACAGAGATGTTTACACCCATCCATTGGTCTGAAAGCAGGTTGAATTAGGGGAAGGATTGAAGAAGCTGAGGGAGGGCAACCCCATAGGAAAACCAGCAGTCTCAACAACCTGGACCCCTGAGAACTCCCCGAGACTGAGCCACCAACCAGGAGAATACAGAGGTCTACCTGGTCTGGCCTCAGTGGGAGAAGCTGCTCCTAATTTTTGAGAGTCTTGAAGCTCCAGAGAAGGTAGGAGGTCTGGTGGGGGGAGGAGCACCCTCTCGGAAGCAAGGGGGAAGAGGAATGGGAGGAGGAGCTGTGGGAGGGAAGGGGAGGCAAGAACTAAATGTAAATAAATAAAATAATTAAAAAAAAATTATATAAAAATAAAGCTATTGTTCACCCACACACAAAAAGGCTGGTCCAAGTTTAGTAGAGTAACAAAAAAGAGGTAACCCTTAGTTGTTCAAGCGTGTCAGGTAAAGATGAGATGGACAAGTGCTTCCAAGCCTGGAAAATGTGTAAATGTAGTATAGTATATAGTGGATAGTGTATAATATGTAGTATATAGTATATGATATATGATACATAATACATATGTTATATAATGTATAATATATACACAATATGTAAATATAAACAATATAATATATATACTATATCTAAAACATCTATCATACTTAGACCAATATTTTTATGACTTTAGCCAGTGTCCTTGACAATTGATGTCTCTGCTAGAATTCAATGTACCCAATAAAGTCTTTACAGCACAGTGAATCAACTCTTTTCTCTTATTTTGAGTCTGTGCACAGGAGAGCATGAGAGGCTGAGCCGTCCTCTCTGCAGTCAGTCCCATCAAGTGCCCCTGAGTGGAGGGCAGTACCTTTGCCACCCTGATGCACCTTTTACACAGCAGCAGCTTCACAATACCCCCCACTGCTCAGTGGTGAGAACAGGCTGAAAACAGGATCCAGTATTATGGGGTAAACTATCTCCTAAGGCAATAGTGGACCCTTGCTCCCTCTTGGTTACCTAAAATGAGGGAGACAGAAGGAAAGAGCAGAAAAGTTGACGGAACCATTTATTCCAACTCTTACATTTTTCTTGTCATTAAAACAGTTGTTGCGCAGTGAGGGACGGTTTTGAAATAAGACAGAGTTGGATAACATCCCAACTTGGTTGTAACTCATTGTATGATATGGGACGAGGTGTTTAAACAACCAGAAGCCTTAGCTGGCTTATCAGTAGAATGTGTGGACAATCAGAATGCTGGCATCTTGTTAACATTACCATGGACAATCTAAGCAATGTCTGTGCCCTCCCCCCAGCCTTTTTGAGTGGAGTTTCAAAACTCTGCTAGCCACTGCTTCCCACCTAGAGTGGAGCACTCAGACCAAGGTGAAGCCCATTGTTCTCCAAGGACACTAGCTGCCACCTGATGCCAGCCTCCTGTGGAGCAAGCAGAACCAGCTCTGCAGACCTGTTTCCAGCTTTTGGGGGAGGGGTCTTGCCCCATATATATATATATATATGGAGACCTTCATTAAATTTTGAGTCTTGAGCAGGAAATCTTGTCTTGGATCCATGTTTCTCCCATCACCCTGTTCCCATCCCCAGCTTTTCTCCCAGGTGAACCGGTAAACCGTTCGAATGTAGCCTCCGTTGGCTATAGATGTCCTAGCTAATCATCTCAGGTACTTGCTGCACATCTGGGACAATGGGAGCTGTGCCAGACATACTATCAGATGACAGATACTTTTGTGTATCAACTTGACTAGGTCCACAGTGTTTAGATATTTGGTTTAAAATCAGTTTTGATACTGCAAATGGTTTTGGATGAAATTAACATCTAAATAAGTAGAATTCTTCAGGAAAAGCAGATTAGTTGACACAGTGTGCACAGGCCTCATTCATTTACCACAGAACTTACTTTGTCCAAGGAAGGACTCCTCTCCACATTAAGTGTGGTCTTCAGCTATAACATCAGTGCCTCTCTGGTGCCACAGCTGCTAGCCTGCTGTAGAGATTCTGTACTTTGTCAGCTCACACAATTTTGTAAGCCCATTCCTAAGAAGAAATACCAGCATCTTTCCCTCCCTGTCTCTCTCTTTATCTTCTTGGTTCTGTTTTCCTGAGAACCATGAATGTAATACTGATTAAGACTAATAAATATTTTGGGCAACAATGAAAATAAATTTGTGTGAATCCCCTGTGTTTATACAAAGGGATTCAGTTTGGTTGGAGCCTTGCTTCTCTTCTCTTTGGCTTATTTTTTATCCTACTCTCTGTCTTTCTTCTTCTTCTTCTTCTTCTTCTTCTTCTTCTTCTTCTTCTTCTTCTTCTTCTTCTTCTTCTTCTTCTTCTTCTTCTTCTTCTTCTTCTTTTTCTTCCTCTTCCTCTTCTTCTCCTTCTCCTTCTCCTCCTTTTTCCTTCTTCTCCTCTTCTCCCCTTTCCATGTATGGTGTTTATAGGTATGTATGCCACTATTAGTGTGCATACATATGTATGTTGAGGTCAGAGGAAAACCTTGAATTTCTTCCTCATTTTTTAAACCTTATTTTAAAGAAGGTCTCACTGAATGGAGGAGCTCTCTGTGTGAGGCAGAAGCCCCAGGAACTCTCTTCTACTTCCCCAGCACTGGAGTGACAGGAACATGCAGCTACCGTGGGATGCTGGAGCTCCTAACTCAAATCTCATACTACTCCCATAACCGCTTTGGCAAATGTGTCATCTCCTCGGCTCCTATTTTTGTTCTTTTCCACTTCATTTTTATTTTAAAGGGTTTTTTTTTTCTGGATTTGGTTTTTTTCGAGACAGGGTTTCTCTGTGTAGCCCTGGCTGTTCGGAAGCTCACTCTGTAGACCAGGCTGGCCTCGAACTCAGAAATCCGCCTGCCTCTGCCTCCCAGAGTGCTGGGATTACAGGCGTGCGCCACCCCCCCACCCCGGCATTTTCAAGTTTTTTTAAGGGTCAGACACTTAATATCTTTGCTTAGAATTTGACCCCTATGTTATGGGTGGTTATTAAAACCAAGAAAATAGGGAGTTTTTAGGCAATTTGCTAAATACATATAAAGAGTATTTATATGCATTAACTATTGCCACCTTCAGGAATAATTGTCTGTTTTAGAAATGAAAGCGTAATGAGGAAAAAAACACCAAGGATTTATTCATTTGGTTCTGGGCTAAGCATCTTACCGCATTTATCTCATACATACTCCCTAGTACTCATGTTGTAGGTAGTATCACTAAATCCTGTTTACAAATCTGCCCTGCAAGGAACATCGCCAACAAACAGCTAGGCAAAAACGTGAACTCTGCTCAGCTGATTCCAAAGAAGCCTGAGCTTTCCAGCCCATAAAGATGTGTTTTCTTATCCCCAGTCCTTGTGGACACGACACCCCTATGTCTTTTGTAGCACGGGTCTTGCACTAGTGTTGTATTTCTGGAACTCTGGTAAAGTCTAGGACTCAATTAGGACAGAGATAGATCAAGTGACCAGGCTACAGAGCTAGTGCATTATCCCTCCTGTGCTAAAGAGTCTCATTTCTGACTATTAATATTGAAAGGAATGAAATGCATCTTTAAATCAGTCATCAATTTCCCCTGACTTCACACTTGCCGTGGAACCACTCCTGAGAACATTCAAGGTAACTGGAAAAAGTCTGGAAGGGCTGAGGCTCTGTAGGGCTTCTGGGGAGCTCCTTCTCTCCCCTTATTTTTATAGAGGAAACTGAGGCAGACATTAAATTATCTGCTCACAGTGCGGTAGGAAGATAGCATCCAAGGTTTAAGATGCACAAAGCTTCACTAGGAATCTCATTAAAGAGCAGATTCTGGTTTTGTAGCAGAGAAATGGGATTTATCATCTGTCTTACAAGCTACCAGGCCAGGCAAAGGTGACACTGCCCTCCTTGGGCTGCATTGGGAGGGAAGAGAGACCATGTGACAGGTGGGCTAGGGACAAGAGTTAAAGCAAGTCCATCTCCTACCACAGAGATAATTGCTCACCTACGCCTATCTACTGCTGCTCTATTCACAACAGAAAGGAGGTGGAAGCAGTCTAGATGGGTGGATAATTAAAAAGAGTTACATATACACATCTACAGCAATAACAAAAATTGAAATCATAGCATTTGTAGGAAAACATGCAGATCTGGAAATTATTCAGCGATGTAACCTAGACTCAGAAAGACAGACAAATAAGACTTATTTTTTAATCTCGTATACAGGCTCTTGATTTTAAGTCGTGTGTGTGTGTGTGTGTGTGTGTGTGTGTGTAAAGCAGCAGTCAGCCTCCAGTATTGTTACTTAGAAGCCACCGTTGTTTCATTGAGACAGGATCTCTCACTGGGATCTGGAGCTTGCCGATTAGGCTTGGCTAGGTAGCCAGTGAGCTTCAGGAATATTATTGTCTCTAGTTCCCCATGAGCAGAATTACAAGCGAGCTACTAAATCTGTCTCTTGTATGGATTTTGAAGATCAAACTCTGGTACTTGTTGGCATGGGATGCCATTTATCAATTTATCTATCTCCCCAATGTCTTAATTTAGTCACTTAAAAAATACCATTAGACTAGAGCAGCCCAGTCTCAGGAGAATAACTCAGAAAGCAGGGAGTTTGTCACACAGGGCATTCACGTAAAATATACTGACCTCAAGAACTGGGCTTGAGAACCTTTCACAAGTCTATTTAGCTGCCAAGTAGATTGAATCACAGAGAGCATGACTGATAGGCCCCTTCCATTATGGAGAATCTGTACAGATGGGTATTGCCATCTTTCCCTGGTTAGTAAAATTGCAAGTGGAAAAATTGCTTCATTCATGAGCAACTGCGCACATCTATCCAAGACAGAGGGGCAGAAATAGACTTTTTATTGAACATTTTCCTCCCAATTCCCAAGTGGAATTTTTTTGTGCGTTCTAAAGTGGTATCATTACATTTTCTGTATATCAGGACATGTCTTTATTCAAAAACTAATATCATTCAGATATCACATCTCTTGTAAATTATGTCACATCTCTTGAATGATGTGAATAAGGCAAAGGAAAACTCAATTGCTGCAAGTCATTTTTCCCATCAGTCTTGCTACATGTCTTAGAAATTGTCTTGTCATTGTCTTTCTTGTATACGTATGGAACTATCAAAATGAGAATGAGACACACATCACTAACACTAAGCTATGATCAGCACCGCTGTCCTTGGACAGATCAAGTTTGGCTAATAGTGAGGTGTGCTCCTGAGGGCACAGGGTTGAGCTTTGCTGCAGGCAGCACCCCTGGCTGACACCTCTAGCTGCTAACACTCTGGAGTCTCCACAATGTGTGCAACCAGCCCCCATTTCCTGAAAGCCACCACGCCAATGGCATACTAATGGACTTTGATTCCTGAATGATGTAGGGACTCCTCCGACAGAGGAGACTCCTAGATGCGGATTTCGGTCAGCGAACTAAGCATTCCTAGAAGCTAATCTACTGCCCCAGGTACTTCCCCTCCAAGTTCCCTTCTTTCTTTTACAGGCATCTACTTGCACGAGGATCTTCTTGCTTCCTCGTCTTTATCCTTGCAGGCACTTCTCCTCCTAAGTCTCCCCTGCATCTAACTCTTAGAGGACCCAACCTCACATGAGTGGTGGTGAGAGTGTGCTGAGAAAGCAATGGTAATCCGGGAATGTGCAGCAGGCCTCCTCATAAACCAGAAGGCTAAGGGGACACCTTCCTGATGATGTAGAGCATATGGACATCCCTGGCCGATGGTGGAGGCCGGAGTACTAAAACTTGCACCCAGAAAGACGGGGACCAAAGGTTTTTTAAAATCTCGAGGAGAGGGGCAGGTGTCTACAGGGTAGTAGGGTTTACTGGATACTACTGGATAGTATGCAAACAATGGTGTTGGGACCTTAATGAGAAACTGAGGATTAAACTGAGGTCAGAGATTCTTGATGTCAGTATACAAAGAACCATGCTCCTGCAGTAGAAGCTGGATACAGATGCATGCATGCTAGATAGTTAGGGAAAGCTAAGGAGCAAGTCTATTATGCAAGGTTCACAACTCTGGGTGTCAGAACCTGGAATGGTGGAACACAGAGAACAATGTTCTAGGTGGGCATTTCTGAAGACTGCTCCAAATGCTCTGAATTTTCCAGGGCATCTCACCTTTTCCTGGGTATGGCCCGCAACTCAGAGGTGGAAAACAACTGCAGTGATCTCTCCACTGCTCAACAGTTCATCCCAATTCCTTACTCACTAAAATCCTAATATTTGGCTGTGGACCTGCTGAGACTAATAAATGAGAAAAATACCTAAGAAGTTTCAGATTTTACTAGAATATACTTGTCACTGGGGAGGTCTCCTGGTATTAGACTTTGAGGGAGCTTCATTAAGCGGATGGAATAACATAGGCGAAACTTGGCTCATTTCTAGAGCTGAAAAATGTTTGTGTTGAGGTATGTGAGTTGATGCAAATTCTATATACTGTACATTATACGTTAAGGACTTTGACACCTGCAGATTTTGGTATCACTGGGTGTCCTGGAAGCTAACCTCCCCAGATACTAAAGAATGACTATACTGACATGAGAAGACTTGGTATCACATAATATTAACGCAAGAAAGTTTGGCCATGGGAGAGGCACTGACTAACCAAACAAGAGATGGCTCAGCCAGTTGACATCAGAAACTTCCATCATTAGCCACTAAGCTGAGAGAAACACCTGTGGAGTAGCCAAGGTCACTGAACTGCAGCTTATGCTTGGAGTACTTGATGCTCTTAAAAATAATCTAAATTCAGTTCCTAGAACGCATACCACTTCCTGAATCTGGGGGTGAATAGTTCAGATCTCAGGCTTCCGGCCACACAGAATATTGACGGTCAGTTCCAGATCCACTACCACATTGTATGGCCACTTTCCCCAGTGATTAGCATATCCTCCTAAGAGATGCAGGGATCCTCCTTGCAAATCAAGCGTCCTCTCTTTGTCTCTTTCTTTGTCTCTGAGCCTCTCTGTCTCTCTGTCTCTCTGTCTCTCTGTCTCTCTGTCTCTCTCTCTCTCTCTCTGTCTCTCTCTGTCTCTCTCTCTCTCTCTCTCTCTCTCTCTCTCTCTCTCTCTCTCTCACACACACACACACACACACACACACAGATCAGGCTGACCTCAAACTCACTGTGCAGCTAAGGCTACCCTTGAACTCCAGATCTCCTTCTCCCTACCTCCTGAGCTCTAGGGTCACAGGTTCAACATCATGCCTGGCCTTCCTTGCAGGCTCACATCAGAACTAAACACTCCAGTGCCCCATTACCTCACTTCCTTGCTGCAGGATATTTATAAGAAATGGATCTCCCACATACCTATTACAGGAGGCATGTGGCAGGTACTCCTCAAATGGAATTCATTAAACTTTCATGGCAACTTCAAGAGAAACATGTATTTTATGATGAGAAAGATATAGGAAAGTTTAGATAACATAGTTAATGAGGGCAGTAATAAAAACTGAATCTAGGACTGAGTGAAGAAGTCAGCTGTTTCTTTCAATGTGTGTGTGTTAGTTTGGGTTGTCTGAGGAGCAAAGCAGATGCAGGGACTGGATTAGATATATGAGAGACAGTGGGGGCAAAAAACCAAAACATCATAAAGGAGGGAACAGGACAAGCAGAAGTCTCCAGAAGGGAACCATGTGTCAGTCCTGTTCCTGTGATGGGGAGAACAGGGGAAGAAGAGATAGAGACAGGGAGAAGCTCAGTCATTTCCACAGTTTAGAAAGGTCCAGCCAGTTACCGAGGAATTCTTAACCACTTCCTGTTGGAGGAGGAGACCTGAAACAGTACAAGATGATTCTGGAACATTCTATGATGGACTATCGCAATGACTTAGAAGAGTGTTGCTGACCCAGAGCCTGACCCTGAACCAGAACCAGAGCGAGAATCTGCATTTGAACAGGAAAGGTGGGTTGCTGTTAAAAGTACCCTCCTGATGGACTCTGCTCAGGAATCCTCAGACACAGACACAATGCAGGACATGAGGACTTTTCCTTAGGCTTCCGTGACCAGGAAGATCCTCCTTGAAGTTGCCTTGGTTACAGGGCACTACCTCACCATGCTGAAGAGTCACTTCACAGCCCTATCCATATCTTAGCCTGTATCTCAAGTCACACTGTAGAATCCTTAGGAAGAACAAACAGGGGGGGAGGAGGGAGCAGGAGAAGGAGAGGAGGAGATCTGTGATTTAGTCAGTAGGTTCTCCCAGCAGACTGCCCAGCACTCCACAGCTAATGGTAGCATTCATGAAAAAATTTTCTGATATTAAAAGAGATGGAAAAGGAAGTGACCTAGTGTTGCCAACTGGAATAATTGAAGAGTTGAGGTTAAAGGGAGCTAAACATCTTAGCTAGAAATTAGAATTTTAGGTGAACCAAGGAATGGAAACTCAGCAGTGAGCTGGTTTTGTGAGCATGAACAGCTCATCATAGTCTCTCCACTGAAATAAAAAATGCTTTATGGAAACAGTTTGAGCTGATGTCTCAGCTAGCATCAAAATTGCTCATCAAATGAGAGATAAAATTTTAGTGCAAATTGGAAAGACAATTGTGTTGTAATGATTTGCTCAGGAAGCCTGATTTGGGTGAAATTCAGAAATTTTCATAATTAAGAACTTTAGGATTTGTGAAGAACTAGATACTCATCCAGCAAATGGATTGAGTATCAGAACAACTCTGTATCTGTCTATTGTTACCTATTGTATTGTGTTTCTGATATTTTTTGTACTTAACGTGTAAATAGAAATGTTTATGTATCATTTATATCTGTATATGTACAAACATATGTATCACCTATCCATCTATTTAATCATGTTTTTAAGCAAAAGTGATGTGTACGTTAAATTGTGCTATAAGGAAGGATACAGAACTTAGTGATTTAATCATGAAAAACACTTATGGAGTAAGGGTAGGCCTGGCTCAGAACTGGGAAAAGCCCTAAGAGTTTGCCTCTCACACTCATTTCCTGTTTACTGTACACTTCCTTGTTAAGTAATTAGCTCTTCTTAATATGCTTTTCTTTCCAATATTTTTAAAAATAATCCTTGATTATTGACTTCACAATGATCACAGGGCAGCTTGTCAACCAGGTTTGTATACAGGAGTGGAGACAGTAATACAATGTGCCTTCTGATAGTTCCTGGTAATACAAGAACTGACAGAAGCCATCTAAGAAAGACTTAAACTGCCAGAAGCCAGAGATTTTGGTCCCCAAAATAGTAAGAAAGAGTTATCAATAGTCAGAAGCTTTTGGCAACATAACTGCCAAGACCGCACTTCTTTGGTGGCTACCTTGGTTTACTCTGTAATATGAAAGCTGGCTTTTGACA
Organism: Apodemus sylvaticus; assembly: GCF_947179515.1. NCBI lineage: Eukaryota > Metazoa > Chordata > Mammalia > Rodentia > Muridae > Apodemus > Apodemus sylvaticus. The sequence continues at coordinate 149,876,714 of NC_067475.1, forward strand.
AAGAACAATATGAAGGGTCCTTTCTTATTGCTGAATGTACTTTGCATGCACAGGAGAATCATCATGGGTGCGGATGGTTAATGGTATAAGTAGTGACCTCAGTACCTGGTATTAGCTTCTGTCTTACACAGACTCGGAACACAACCTCATTGCCTTTCTTTGTCCCACTCTTCAGCTCCTTTCCTACACTAATATAGCAGATGCATTATGGGCACAGTTATTAATGGGTCTTTCCTGTATTCATGTGTTCATTAGTACAGCCCCTACGGGAGGTAAATGCTATTATTGTCCTCATCTTATAAATGAAGAAGAGCCTCAAAGACTATAGAGTAGTTATTCAGAATCACAGCTAGTAAATGGCAGAGCCTGAATTCTTAACCACCACAGGGCTTGGTCTCGAGTCTTCCCCAATTGCTAAACACATTGCCTTTCACAAAAAAGGCAACTAGATGGAGAAATGAGATGGTAAGGACTGTGTCTCAGCTATTAGCCTCCCAGAGCTCTGTGTGATAGGAGACTAAAGGAAGTTTTCTTCTTGACCGCTTTCTATTTCTATCCTTCTCTATCTGTAGAAAGAACAAACACCGCTAAAGGTATTAGAGCCCATCTCAGTGGAAACTAGAGTTCTCAAACCATGTTGAATCTGCTCAGGTTTTGATCTGAGGTCAAGGCATATTGGCTTTAGTGAGTTAACAGAGGTGGGAAAAGGGTCCTCAAAGGAAGATACATGGGTTCTTCCAGAAATGAGTCTCTCAGTAAGAAGCCAATAAATAGGGAATTGCTTCCTGGTGAGCAGAAACCAGGAAATCTAGCTGTGCTATTATTAGTTTTAATGTCTCCCTTCCTCACAGGGTCACAGGTATAGAACATGAGAGAAGGTCTTGAGAAATCTGAGGCACCTGTCAGACCTCTTTCCTGAAGGTCATCATGAGAGATGCTGTTCCTTTCTTTTATTACATTTGTTTGGTTAGTTGGTTAGTTAGTTGTGTCTGTGCCTGTGTGCATCCATGCATTACCACAGTGTGCACGTGGAGCACAAAGTCAGCACCACCACCACATTATGTTTTGTTTTGTTTTGTAGGAACCAGGCAGGGCAAGTATCTCCTGACATGCATCTGGTGCCAGGAAGGGAAAGCTCAGGTGGCTGGTGTCTGCACTACCAGTACATTTTGCATCTAATGTACAGGTGCACCCTAGAAAATATATTCCAAAAGAAGCAGACATCTTCTTTGTCTGGAGACATCTTCTTTGTGGGGAGAGTCATAGCCATCCCAACCCAGTCTAGCCTGCCACACATGATCTGTCAGACAGCCATGCTATGGATGTCAGAGACCATGTTTCTATTACTCCTTTCACCTCCCGCCACTGCACCACAGTCTGAGGAGCTGTGAAGAACTCATTCTTCTTTCATTGTTGTTTTCAGTGGCATTTTGAAGAACGCACTGGACAGAAGAATCTGTATAGCTTAATTTTCAAATTACCAGAGAACTTTAAAGGGTAAAATAGACTTGGAAAAAGTACTTTTGCGGGGGGAAAGGGGAAATCTATATAAACTGAAAATATACATGACTGAGGTGGTTGCAAGCCATTGTTGGGAGGCAGCAGAAGGATGCTGGAAAGAATGTGCAACCTCCCAGCTATGCGAAGCAGGGTTTGTGGAAGCTTGGTTGTTGCCTCTTGATTTTAGGGAACAAACTGCCAATATATTATGATGAGATTACATAAACGTCAAATCATCTGATTTTCCCTTTTAATTCTTTATCTTTTCAATGGATTCCTTAATACTCTCAAAATACAGTTTCTTACTGAACTTCCTAAGGTAGGACCTAGGAAACAAGGAACTATCCACTGTTGTCTGTCCTCAGGTTGTGTTATTAAAATTATGATGTTTCACATCTACCAAAGTCATGTATGAATATGTACATTGTGGACATTTGAAATAATTCTTTTCAGCTGGAAGCTACAGAGTACCCTATATGTGAAAATGAGTTTGCTATGGTATGTTCTTCATGGGAACTGCACAGTAAGGAAAAAGATCTAAGTTACATGCCACAGTATGCTGGCTTTCACAAAAAGTGTTGAAAGAAAACAGACAGAAGGCTGTATTATTTCAGTGACATAAGATACCTACAGCAAAATGTATTTGCAGTGTCATAAGACTAAAAAATAGTTATCCCTGGGAAGAATGACTGGGGGAGGAAAAGAGGGGGACTTCTGGAGAGTTTCTGTTTTGGGGCTAAGTGCTGTTTGCATGGGTGTTTTTGGCATATAAGACTATGCACTTGACTAGAACATTTTTCTCATGTACATTTTTCTTCTGTTAAAATATAAAAGACAGGGCTGGAGAGATGGCTCAGCAGTTTAGAGCACTGACTGCTATTCTAGAAGTCCTGAGTTCAATTCCCAGCCACTACATGGTTGCTCATGACCATCTGTAATGGGATCCAATGCCATCTTCTGGTGTGTCTGAAGACAGCTACATTGTACTTATAGACATTAATTAAATAAATAAATTTTAAAATATTAAAGACAATGTATTTATGCTTAAGAAATCAACATGATATGACAAAAAAGTAGATGATTCAGAGAAAAATATAGGAACTGTTCTCATCTTCAACTAATAGAGCTCTTATCTAAATAACTGATTATTCTAGTCTTTCTAGTCTTAATAAAGCAAATTAGTTTTATTGTAAACATTGAAGCAAGTACCATCATTTATATCTTCAAACAGGTAACTCAGTTGTTGTACTTTGCCTAAAGGAAAAGAAAATTATTGTTGTGATCATAAAAAGAGAAAGAGGTGTAAAAATATGTTCTATGGCAGTGTGGGGGAAAGGGGTGCTTCAGCTGGCACATGCCAAGGCATCCCTTCCCCCTGAGGGACCCGACACAGGATGGTATAGCATAGAATAGAGTTTATTGACCATGTGGAGAGAGGGGGAGGGGAGAAGGAAAGAGCCCACCAGGGCAAGAGAGAAGCTAAGAGAACGAGAGACTAAGAGAGAGAGGAGGGGTAAGAAGTCCCTTTTAGAGTGGGCCAGACCTGCCTGGCTATTGCCAGGTAGCTGTGGGGTGGAGCTTAGACAATAATGGCTTTGACAGAGACGGGTCACAACATTTGTTCTTGTTTAAGGGAGACATGACTTCAGAACTAGAGAACTCTGTTTATCACCAGGAAGCAGGAAGCCAGGAAGTCACTGTGACTGTGATCTGAAAGACAAGCTCTGCGGAACCCCTCCCACCTCCCCAGCTCTGCCTCCCTGATCTTGGAATTTTCTGGCTGGGATTACCCAAGATTCTGGATGTTGTTTGTCTGTTTGTTTTGTTTGTTGTTGCACCTTATGCTTCCACTACCTACTTATGCTCTCTAGATATGCAATTCTGTGCAACCTTTTCTTATTTTGATGTTCTAACGATTTGTGTTCTCTGCTAGGATAAACAAATGGCTATTTGTCATGGTTCCCTGAGGCTCTTCTGCATAGAAGCCTTCCTAAGGCACATCCAATGTTTTGACGTTAAGACACCATGTCACAATGCACATTCCAGTTCCTACAAACAGATTCCATTATAGTTTTACATTTTAAGTAAGGTTACGGTTTTGTGTTAGGTTACATAGATGCTTTGCTTGGGGCACCTGTGGCTCGTGGACTAAAGGCCACAACAATCAACCAAGTGTTTAGATGGCCTCTTAATCTTTTCAGTAAGGAGACTCAGGTTGGGGTGTATATGGAACAGGGCAGATGTTCCACACCACGACAGGAAAGCAACAGAAGACTTCATTATCTTATTAAGATGACATCATCTTGAAGAAAACTGTATCCTAAGTACATACAATATAGGGAAATAGTCAGAAGTCAGGCATTGGGCTGAGGGAATCCTTGAGTGCAGCTACAGAGGATGTTTTCCCAGATGCTGAAGAAGTGTTCCATAGTTATAATAGCCTTGCTTCCCCTGACTTGGGAAACAAGTCACATGTTTAGTTTAAGCCCCTAGAGCCATCTCCAACCTCTTCAGCCTCTGTTCCACTTTCATGTCTGTGTTTGCTTCTCTGTTCTCAGAACACAGTGTGCTCCCATGACACAAACTGTGAGGCACCACCTGAACTAGCGGACTGGTTGCTAACAAGGAAACTGCTATCAACAGCTTTGCACTCTGATGGGAGACTAGAAATGAGTTCACGAATCCCTTGGTCTCACTGGCTAACACTGGAGGCGCACTCTACCTAGAAACCTACTGTCCACACTGACCTGGAAAGTAAGGAAGCTGTCTTCACCTTCCTTCCTGTCCTGCAATACCAACTCTCCAGCACTTGTTCAGGTGGTGGCTGAATTTTAAACAACTGTGCACCAAACACAAGGGCACCCAAGTTCATAAAAAAAAATGCTACTACAGATAAAATCACATATTGACCTGCACACAGTGGTAGTATGTAACTTCAATACCTCACAAATAGACAAGTCATCCAGAAAAAAGCTAAACAGAAACCCCAGAATTAAAGGATGCCACAAACCAAATGAATCTAACAGATATTTACAGAACATTTCACCCAAACACAAAAGAGTATACCTTTTTCTCAGCACCCCACAGAGCTTCCTCTAAAATTGACCACATACTTGGACACAAAACATGTCTCAACAGATACAAGAAAGTTGAATTGACACTCTGACTCCTATCTGACCATCACGAATTAAAGCTGGTTATCAACAAAACCAGAAACAACTGAAAGCTTACAAGCTCATAGGAACTGAACAATTCATTACTGAACGAAAAGTAGTTCAAGACAGAAATAAAGAAAGAGATCAAACACTTCCTAAAATTGAATGAAAAACTAATATAAAATATGCCCAAAATTGTGAGATACAATGAAGGGAGTTCTAAGAGATGACTTCACAACATTTAGTGCCTACATTAAAAAAAAAATGGAGAGGTTTCATATTAGTAACTTAACAGCACATCAGAAAGAGGTAGAACAAAGAGAAGAAATATGATCCAAAAGGAGTAGATATCAAGAAACAATCAAACTTGGGGATGAAATCAATAAAATAGAAACCACACCATAAACAATACAAAGAATCAATGAAATAAAGTTGGTTCTTTGAGAAAAATCAGAAAGTTAACAACCCCTTAGCCAAATTAACTAAGAAGCAGAGAGAAAATCCAAATTAACAAAATTAGAGGTGACAGGGGACATAACAACAGGCACTAAGGAAATCCACATAATCAGAAGGGCATACTTTAAAAACTGAACTCCTACAAATAACTACAAATTTGCCTAAAAGTTTCTCTTAGCAATAGGACTGAACTGTAGTCCAATTCCATACTTCCTGACCCTCCAAGGACCCTTTTCCTGGGCCACTTTGATGGCTCCCTTCCTGTGGGGTCTTCAAAAGGCAGTGTGCCTTCTTTCCTAAGACCCATTGTCTATGGGAAGAGGACAATTTACATGACAATAAGGAAGAAATAAAATGAGTCTTTGCTATCTGCTCTCCAGGAATTAGGATGTTCGGATCCATTGTGTGTGACTAGGACTTGAACACCCGCAGATATCAAGGAGCTGGATCTAATCAATGTCTGAGGGTGGGGGTAACTGTATGCATGCTTTAGGATCATCTCCTGGCTTTTCACAGACCTTAAATATTAGGAAATGGTAGCGTTCATGCAGAACACTCCACTTATGGCACTGTTTATCCTCAGGAGTCTTCCATAGCAAGTTCAAGATTTCCATGTCTTCTAAACTGTAGACACTCAGAGCTTCGCTGATTTACATCTAGCAATCGTGCAGCTACAGGGAATCACAGACCATCCATGGACAGCCCAGCAGTGCAGACTCAGGGAAGTCAGTTGGTGATGTGGGAAGTCTTTCTCTTCTCCCATGACCAGCTGTTGAGGGGCCATGCCTGGGAACTCTGGGAACTTCAAAAGGATGGAAGACTTCAGACATCTAATACGTTCTGATTGCTTACACACACTCTCAATATCCCGCCTCCTATTCCCTTGGCTGTTCACAGTTTCTTCAAATGGGCTTCCGATTAGGTAAGCAGATAATGACGTTTTATTAGGTCCTTCCTCCAGACCAAACAACTGGAGAAACTGTCTGAGTTGTGCTCAAACTATGCTTGTATGTTGTACTTCTTTCTTCAGATTCTAAAACTGCTGCTCAGAGAAGCTAAGTTGTGTCCTGAAAAACACAGCCAAGCATACTTACGACTTAGTGCTAAGCCGTGGGGTGTGAGATTCTGGGTAATATCCAACATGCCTGCTTATGCTGCTAATGCACATTGAAATTGATGTCATGGCTTCAAAACATTTTTGTGAAAATTAAATTTGCTTCAGCCCATTGTAGGACTTCCCTACAATTTAATATCTGTTTGACTTAGATAAATTCACTTTACTGTTAGTTCATTCTTTCTTTCAGGAATGAGTGTACTATCTGCAGAGTGCCCAGGGAATCTCTCTATATATTTCTGAGGATGCTCAAAGACTGCTTCCATATCCCCTAGATGTATTCTGGCTACCACATACATCTCCCTGCTCTGTTGCTCACATCTCCTTCTTGATCGCCTCTCGGCACCCCATCTCATGAGAACTTTACTGACATGGTCATATAATGTGGTCACGGCTCCTTTTTGTTTAATTTGACTTCATTTTAAAACATGAACACAATGCTTTCTTTTTATTCATTAATGCTTATCAATACAACAGCATGATGCAGTGGCATTTCACAAGCTTTGCTATGGAGAAAAGGGAGAGCTAAAACAATCTATCATATATCATTAGTTCAGGAGTCCTGCCCTGTGATCCTTCTCTAATTACCTCTCTAGTCCCTCTCCTGCCAACAGAAAAATGGCTGTCTTTCCTTTACAAGTATGTCATCTTTTTCTTCACTAAGTGGATATGCAAAATAAAGGGAAATGATTGCGAAAACAATGGACAATTTGATAATTGGCTTTGTAAGTATTGTACCTTACAGTATGAAAAGATAAAATGCCATTGCTAGAGTCATGGACATTCTCCATTTGATGCATCTACAGTCAGGATACTCTTTCTATTCAGGGTTCCAGCAGGGTGAATAAGGAGGCATTTCAATATATGCATGACTGAAAAAGACTCACCAAACCAACAGCCAAGAATAAATGTTGAAGAACCTACTCTCAAGAGTATATTCTAAATTCTCCTCAAGGAGCAGATGCTTCCAACGACTCTCTAAAATAAGCCTCTTTTTTTTCTTCTCCCAACCTAAGCTACAAAAGGAGGTACACAATTTCATTTCTCAACAACAGGAAAGTGTCAGAACCTGTCTAAAGCATCATTTATTTTCCCAATATATTTCCTTTCCAATTTAGTTAGGCAATATTTGGTGGCCTCACTTTTAACAATTCATTTGTTTTTATTTTATGTCTACAATTGTGTTGCATACATGTATGTGCATACTATTTGTGTCTAGTGCTCCTAGATGTCAAAGAGGGTATTGGATCCTTTGGAACTGGAGACAGTTGTAAGTATCCAGCATGTGCATGGACCGAAGCTTGGGTCTGCTGGAAGATCAGCCATTGCTCTTGGCTGCTGGACCATCTCTCCAGTTTCTTCCCTTACATTTTTCATTACATTTATTTGTTTAGTATGTATGTGTGTATGTACATGTGTGTGTGTGCCTTGGCAAACATATGGAAGTCAGAGGACAATAGTATAAAATTTGTTGAGATTATCATTATGTGATTATCCCCTTTTCTTTCTTCTTCCCATTTGCCTCTCCTGCTCTCATTCAAATTCATGGCCTCTTTTTCTTTAGTTGTTGTTATTGTGGTGTATTCTTAAATCCATAAATACAATCTGTTCAGTCCATATAAAGAATGTATATGTTTTCAAGACTGATTATTTTGAATTGGATAATCAATAGTTGTGCTTTTCCCTGGGGAAGGTTATTTCTCCTGCTCTCCAGCATCCCATAGTTACCTGTAGCTCACTGTTTAGGGCTCAAGCCTTCTAAGCTTCCCCCAACTTTCCATGTTAGTCTATTTTGCTGTTCTTGTTCAGCTCTTGTTTAGGCAGCCATGTTGGTGAGACTTCATGGATATAGCTTCTCACATTTCTAGGAAACACAATCTCCCAGCAATCTTCATGTAATCTCCCCCCTCCCCCCACCTCTTCTGCCTGATCGGAACCTTAGGTGCAGGAGTTGTGTTGTAGATGTATCTGTTGGAACTGGGCTCCACAGCACTGTGTTTTGATTGCCTGTGGTTTTTCTAATTGTCTCTCCATCTGTTATAAAGAGAAGTTTCCCTGGTGAGAAGTGGTAACTACACATATGTGTGTGTATAATGACAAATGCTATGAATGTAGTTTAGGGATTGTGTTGGTTTAGTAAGTGGCAGCTGTAAGTCCTTCTCCAAGACACGTGACTTCTGTGGTCTTGGGTAGTTGGCTGGGTTTCCAGTACCAAGTATGACTTTTTTGTTGTTCTTGTTGACCAGGTCCTGTGTCCAATTAGAGAACTGTTGGTTAGTGCCAAATTATGCAGGACACTACTACACTCTTAGGGTCCTTGTGCCATGCTGGTTGTTATGGTTCACAGACACATAGACAATAGTCCTATCTGGATAGGACTGTGGGTTGCTTCACAATTTGGAAGCTTCAATGCCATTTTCTGGTTTTATGAAACCTAGTCCTTAGGAAAGAGGCTTTTAGATTAGATTCAGCTTGAATCAGAAAATGCCTTTGGGGAATCAGTTGTCTCCTTCTACCATGTTGGAAATTGAACTCAGGTAGTCAGGCTTGGCTGCAAGTGCCTTTACCTGCAGAATCATTTCCTAGTAGAAGTGCACCTATATTGATGTACTAGTTCTAGTATGCTTATACAAAAATTGATATTTTACAGCCCCGATTACAGTGCGTGATTCCTTTCCCTTCATGAAATATTAGTATGCAATACAATACCATAGGGCAAAGAGCACTGCACTCATCCTTCTATTCCTAGCACATGGTGAGTACTCGCTGCTGCTGTTGCTGCTGAGCTATTTAGCAAAAGAACACAATTATTCTTCTCAGTGAGCATTTGTTTTCCAGTCTGCATCCCAACACACTTGCAACTCAAAGGTGTGATTCAAAAAATAAAAAACAAAAACAAGCAGAGGATGAATCAAAATCCAACGTTTCATAAAAATACTTTGCTGTAAAGGTGGAAACAAAACCAGCTACCTTCCAAGGATGGAGATAATATCTACCCTAGATGTTCTTGAAGCAATGAGAAGTGTGTCATAATTGGAGAGACCTCTCAGAAAATAAATAAAACTCCAACTCTCCTAAGGAAGCCGTAAGCACAGAGGGGATGACGAAGGAGATCATTATCATCCTGGTATTTTTAGAAGTTCTTTGGTGACAGGTTGGGCTTTTGAGAATCGGAAAATGATAAAAATAATCTTGTTATTCCACAAAGGAGGCTCTAAATATATCGGGCCAATTTTGAGCACTGGCTGAGAATGTTGAGAAAATATTTTTAAGTGTTGGTGAAATGATAGGCTTTGGGGGCAGCCCTGCTGTATAAAAGATTTGTCTTGAGGGGATGGGAAATGTGTGCAATGTGGGTGTCCCACAGAAGCAGCAGAAAGTGGTTTCTGGGTTTTGTTTCCCAAATTTTCAAGAGAAGAGTCCATATGGAAGAATTTTGTGAGATATTGACAGCTAAAAGTTGCCATTTAAGCCTTTAGTTGTACCCAAGAAGATCTTTCACTCCCTTGCATGGTGACCATGCTATCCAGGACCCTGTTCTTAACTCCACTATAGACCACAGGATCCTAAAGGACTCCCTTATCTTCCATCAGTAGTTATTATAATATGGAACCTACATTTCTGTGGGACCCAGACTTTGGGTTTCAGGCAGAAATTACTGTTTATTTGAGAAGTTTGCCTCTGTATATATTCAGCTACCAGATTATCTTAATTATTTAAGATTAGTCATGAGTTAAATAGGACAAAATGATGTTATTAATACTTTATTGTGTATATATTCAAGGAATTTTGGATAAGTCTGTGGATCTAATTATGGAAAGAAGGATGAGGAAAAGCCCATGACTGACAGTTTGCTTTTCATTCAAAATCCAAGTCAAAGTGAAATGCATTCTCAGAGTTTTATGATAGTTGATTTTGTCTTAATACTTACTTTGCTGTCTTTTTATTTATTGCTTTCTCTGCCTTTATTTGAGTCTTTAAAGTATTCTGATTATGTGTTATTTGAGTTTTTAAAAAATGTGAATTAAGAATACAAATTCACATATCAAAGAGACTTTATGTACTTTTTGTGGGGGAGAGCATAAGGAGTGGTTTCTAGCAATACTGACTTTATTTTACTGGATAGTATAATTGTGATAAATTGAACCTTACTGAGATCAGTGAGACTTGACTATAAAACTGAAACAGTAATAAAATATAAAATTGAGAGATAGGAAGGGAGCTAAGAAAAAACATTCCGGATTTACACAGTAGAACCACAGATCTATAACCCACCATGTGGGTCTCACCATGTGAAAGACATGGAGTATAACCTGCACAAGAAGATTTGAGGACGTCTAGTTCATGTGTCCACAGTAGGCATGACATCAGTTCACCTTCCACAGGGTCTGCACAGAGCTTCATGTATCTGCTGTATAGACCCTATCATCAAAACCTCTTGAAAAGTACAAGTGTAATACTGAAGGAAAAATGAGTTAATGCATAGCAAATGGTGGTGTCCATTCAGCCGATCTCCTAAGTGTGACTTGGAGAGAATGAGGAAGGAAAATGAGACCTAAAGGTGCTATTCTCTCCCAACTAGAGTAAAGGTCATGGACCCTGTGCCTGGAGAGATAACATGGGGGAGGGAAACTGAGGACACTTAAAATGGAAGAAAAAGAAGATGGGGACCAAGAAGGCCAAAAGAAGGCTTTATGAGGTTGCAATGTCCAGCTTGGAAGAATCACTTGCAATAGGCAATATTTTCATCAGGAGTTTGCATAACATTTTTTTCCGGTGTCCTATGAAGTTTCTACTAGTCAAGAGTTTTATTATTGGGAAACATTTTTATTAAAAGTTCTGCAGCCTGATGCACCAACACTGAATTCATTATAGATAGCCTGCGTGGGCCAGCACTCCTTGGAAAGACAGATTTTTTTTTCTCAGACAGGCCTAAGTGACATCCCATTGATAACACTCCTTGGGTTTTCTACTCCCCAAGGCCATTTTACTGGAAGCATTCCCCTCCCTATAGGAAGAATGAGTAATGCAAGAGTAACTCAGCATGATGTGGAATTTGCAAAAGATGCCCAGAAAAAAAAGACAAACGCTTCTGTAGGGCTCTGGTGCCTTCCAGTTGTTGTATACAAAGTCAGTGCTAATTGACTGAGTAAGTCTTTTGGGTCTTTTAATGACAGACTTGTTAAGTTTTCTCAGACCACTGATTTTCATGAACTCAAGTGGAGTAGGCAGCTACCAGTTCCCAACTTCCATCAGATTCCCCAAAGTACTAGCCTGTAACAGAGGGCAGTGAATTTCCAGACATATCAGCTCTTCAGAAGAATATCTTTCTCACTTTTCTCTAGGTGTCCCTACACTTTAGCAGAAGGGGAAAGGACTGAGTAAAACTATATGCTCAAATGCATTGTAGTAATCTGAAGCCCATGCCATTCAGGACAATTAATATCATCTACATGATTCTGATGGTTGAAATAATTACTTAATAGAGAGGTTGAGAAGAAAAAATAAGGTAACGAGTGGAAACGTGACATTGCTTAAAATAATGTTTGAAAGGTTCCCAGTGACCTGAACTGATTGTTTCTAATCAGGTAATGGCTAGACGCTAGCCATTCTGGAAGACAAAGTTCCAGGGTTCCAGAAAGGGAGGGGAGCATCAGGAGCAATTTGTGTGGGTTTGGGACACGAAGGCAGCCTTCAAAGTCATCCTGCCCAGACATAGTTTACAACTTTCTAAATCTAATTTTTAATAAAGAATGCTAGTAGAAAATATGGGCTTAAAATAAAAAATACCAATAAAAAGCAATTGCCCCTCAAATCCAACAAATGATGCCTTGATGAATTTGGCTTCATTTGTTCTCTAGCACCTACCATTCAGTATTAATGTAAGCATTTAGTTCATTGCACCTATTGTCCTACATGATCCCAAAGCAGTTGCTACTATGTTTAGTGTCTTTATGGGATAACTTCAAAATAAATATAACCCTATTTTGAGATTTGTTGTTGGTTCACAATCCTGTCCACACTTTTAAACACAAGGCTACTAGCACTCTGTCCTCTCTTAATACTTCACCCTATCCATCACTAACGTGGATCTCTTGAATCCTTCTATGAGCCCTCAAAATCTTCCTTATAGTTTCCTTTCCCCTATTTCTATCATTTAAATCCTTACATCTGTGTTTTTAACGTCAATGATATAACATTCTTCTGTATGACCTTAATTATCGAATGATTTATTGTAAGTTGTATACAAGAGCTTAAAATTAATAACCAGTATATACCCAATATACACATGCAAGTTATGTGACAAATGGAAGACAAGTTTACATTGTTTTTCTTAAATGGACTTTTGTTTTTCCATACATTTATACCTGCCTATACTTTATTATAATTTTGCTATTGTCATTTGTTCCTTCCAATGGTTTAAGACTATGCATGCTATTTATTAAGGTATCCCTCTGACAAGAATTCTCCATTCTTTTTTAATCTACGTTAGTTAACTTCTATATTTGTGCTGATTTTGTAACTCTTGGATTTGACTCTTAATTTTCTCTGTCAAATATCATGTTTCCTGAATGTTAAGAGTTCTTTCTCTGGAATTACTTGGTGGACTGGGGTACATTGCTCATTTCCCATAGACAGGGCTGCTTCAGTGTGCATGGAACCTTAGACAGGTTTCTTTCTAAACAAATTATTTGATTAGAATAGTATTATAAGGCACTGGACATGGCCTGGTGTGATCATCTGTGAGCATGGCACTTTAGAGAAGGAGGTTTGAGTATGATGAATTTGAAGCAATCAGGATACATAGCAAAATCTTGTCTTGAAGAATAAATTATATTTTAAATTGCGAATATAAAAGCATTATATAACTCATGATCCCATATTGGGATGTAGTATTCTGCTGCAAACAACTTAAAATAATGAAGAAAGATGAGATCATAATATTTATTATTTTGTGAGTATATAAAAATTCTTTATAGTGTCTGACCATAATCTTGATTGGTAACTGCACAATATTTTGAATAATTTTATACTTCTATCACAAAAGAAAAAATATGTTTATAATGGCAAGTTCTTGGGAAGATGTAGTCACTGAGGACAGACACATATCTGTGTGTCTGTATTGTTTTTGTAATTCCACTTATTAGATTCTGCTTGTATAGTTCATCGTGACTCTAAATATCAACTTCCAGTGAGTTCTTCAGATGTTGTGGGTTTGCTTCCCTCATGATGGCCACACATGTCCTAGCCAGAGCTTGCAGGAGAATATAAGCAAATTTTTATTTTTTGATTATATCATATTTACCACTTAGAATTTTACAACATGGAGTGACACGTGTTACAAACATTGCTTTCTTAATAGTATAGATGCTATGTTCCCAGAGGAAAGTTCTTTTAATGTTAGCCAAACCCTTCTCTTCCACACTCACTGTCACCAACAGAGAGGACTGCAGTGGGAATGAGAAGAGAAGTCATCCTGGTGCCAGCAATGTCTCACAGAAGGCAGAGCTTTGCCTAATCTGGGAATACATGGCATAGGCGCATCCATGGAGGCAGATAGGAGACATCAGTGGGAAGAATCACTGCTGCTGCAGAGGAAAGGTGTTGAGCACCTGGAAGAAAATGACACAGCTACCGCAAAGACTGCCTATGTGGTCGCTGTCCTGGCGACTGGCTGACGGTCAAATGAATACAGAATACTGTCTCCTCACTTGCCTTTGGGTTCTACACTCCGGTGTTGGAGATCAGAGGTAATATGACAAACTAAAACTGGAAGAGAACTGACCCAGCATAGCCACCTGTAGAATTGTATGTGATATATGGCTCCAGTGACAGTCATCCAGATTTCACTGAGGATGCAGATATAGACTTAAAATTTTATTAATAGCTAAAGACTTAAAAATTTGGAAATACTTTTTCAGGTCTCAGAACTGGAATGTGGCTATTAAAACTTTGCGAAGGTTTTAAGGTACAAGGCTAGTTCAAAGGTTGTTATTGAGAAAGCAGATATATCCAGACTGCAACCTGTAGCCTTAAGTTGTGTGTTGAATATTGGTGCTTGTAAATTGGAGGTGTCAAATTGGCAGGGGGCAATTGACGGTTGTTTGGAGGTTCTTGAAATGGACCTGTCAAGCAATATACCGAAATGATGGCAAGGATTAAGATGGCATAATCAAGGAGTGGCAGATCTTAAGAAGGTGTAGGAGATAGCCCCAGGAGATAAAGCTATCTGGGCAGAATTGCTTAAAGTCAAACAAATGATAAAGACACAGAAAGATAGAAAGTAGTGTATGCAAAATTGACTGCTTAATAAGGGTTAAACTTTCCTTAAATATTATACATTGCTTATATAAGAGATAATGTAAGTTACTGTCTACATAATCCCCGATGTGTTTTCCTTGATTATCTGTCATTGTTTACATAGAAATGCTGATGCAGGTTCCTTCTTAATAAAGTGTTATGAAATAAAAAAAGAATCTAGCCCAGCTACCTTCTAATCTAGTGTCCTTTCCGGTAACTCACCTGCTGACTGATATTCTCAGCAGAATGTCCTTTTTTTTTTGGATTTGGGTTTTTCGAGACAGGGTTTCTCTGTACAGCCCTGGCTGTCCTGGAACTCACTCTGTAGACCAGGCTGGCCTCGAACTCAGAAATCCGCCCGCCTCTGCCTCCCAGAGTGCTGGGATTACAGGCGTGCACCACCACCACCTGGCCAGAATGTCCTTTCTTTAGAACAAAAGCCACCTAAATATTGGGGTTTTGTTGTTGGTTTTTTAATTACCAACTCTAACAGCTGTAGTTTAGGGACTGAATCCTTTAAGCAAATTTCTCAATTAAAATAAAAAAACCTCCAATATTAACAAATAATATTTTAAAACTCAGACGGTTGGAGGTGACTATCTCCTTTGCAACGAATCACTAGACAAGTGATTTGTTGTCTAGTCATTTATTCACTTTTTTAAAAAACTGTTTTCCCTGGGAGTGTGCATGTGTTCCTATGTCTGCACAAACTCTCTGTGTTTCACTCTGCCTGTGTGTTGTTGGGGAATGTGACATCTGAGCATTTCTGGACTCACTGAATGAGTTTGCTTTAAAAGAAATGGACTGACCCTGGAAAGTCTACAGGGTACCTCCTATAAGCCTGCATACACACACCCAATGTTACTTCCGCCCTTTACATCAACAGAGCACTCAGAAGTGTCTTCTAACACCTTGACAATGGGGACTTGACCCAAGTACCCTTTTCCTCGATAGACTGACAGCACTGGCAGCCCGATGCCTACTGCCCATCAAAAACCAAAACAAAAAACCTCTCAGGAGGTTTTCAAAACATATAAGCATGTCATGCTGGTACGAGGAGACACAGTTTTGTTTTGTTATAACGAAAATAGTCCATAGTAGTTGTCTACATTTCAGCTTCTCAGTCCATTGCTTTCCTCCAAATCAATAAAGCTAGACTGACAAATCACACTGCCTCAAGCCACTGCTGGACCCTGAAGAGTCTTCAGGCTACATTTCTCTGACATCACCTGGCTTCCATTGTTTTGCTGATAAAGGATACTCCCGGGGAGACTGGAAAGGAAGAAGGGTGAAAACAGGCTTCTGTTTCCTGTTTGCTTGCTGTGGGTGTTAGCATGACTCAGTAACAATTCTGCATGCCAATCTCTCACTTCCTGCACCACCCCCAACCCCAAACTGCCCCCAGGCTCTCTCAGAGGTTCAACCTTGTTCTTTTGAGCTTGTCTTCTCTGCTTCTAGGGTAGCCACAGCTCCACTTGAGCAGTCTCCCTCCGGGTCTCTCCGCTCCTTTGGGGCCCCTTCTCTGAGCTGCAGGTAGCAGGATCAGGTGAGAGGAACCCGGCACTCCGAAGTGGAGCCTCTCCTCTCTCCTTCCTGCCCCAGGGAGGGAGTTATTTCTGCAACTACACTCACTGTACTTTCTCTATTCATTTTTTAGTTCTCCAAATCCTGTTTTCCCAACTCCTATATCAAAGTTTCCCTGTGAATTAAGTTTGACCTTCCTGTTCTCCAGAATGTGTTCAATCACCAAACATTGGCATATCGCCCAACCCAGTGGTTGTCTTTCCCTATTCCTCATTCCAAGGCCCTCCTCTGCCTCGGAGTGCGTTACATTTCTGACCACTCTCCCATGGAGTCAGAACTCTGTTCTTTCCTGTCCCCCCAGCTGCTCTCCCGCTATCCCAGCTCAGTCTCCCAAGTGCTGACTCCGGCTATCCCTTGCCTCCCCAGCTGGCCTCTTCCTTCAACCGCCCATTCAATCCAGGCTCTTCCTAAACTTTCCCAGGCCGTTCCTGCCAGAGCTGTCTTCCCCGGTCAGTTAGCTTCACTTGCTTCCTGAGCATTCTAGCTCTCGTATTTTCAGACTGGTCTTCAGAGCTCGCACTCCTGTGACAGTGGCAAGAAGGATCTTTCTGTCACAATGTTCCTTAGGCTTTCTGCTCTCAGTAGCTCCCAAATAAATCTTATCTTCCTTGTTCACCGTTCCCTCCTGTGCTTACCATCTGCCTCACTGCCCAAGGCAAAACAATGAGATTCCTTTGGGCATCTTGCCTTGCCTCACGCTAGCTCCTGTGTCCTACCCATACCATAGATCATACAATGAGAATTACCACTTATAAAAGGTCTTGTCGTGTTCCAAAGGTATGTATCAACTCATTTAATCCTCACAGCAATAACTAAGTGTCACTTGGCTTGCTTAGCTATGTCCATAATGACTGCACCTGGGAGTTGGATCTAGGGAGGCAGATTACAACCTTTTGATGGACAGGTTCTCAAGTACCTTGGTTGCTTCTAGATTGCCTGAGTCCACTGAAGGTTTCTACGGAGCATTGCTGTCCTTCAGTCCTTAGCCTTGTGCCTGATGCACTCGGCACTCGGCACGTTTATTACCACCACCACTTTACCTGCCATCTGTCACCTAGTCCAGACAGTCTGAGTATACGTTCTAAGTCAGAATCGGCTTATCCCCACTTAACGTCCTCACTGACCAGGCCCGATAGAGCTGGCCTTTGATGTCAGTTCACGCCTTACCTCTCAGGTTGTCCTCTCGGCTCCTTCACATCTTCAGGTGCTGCAGGAAACTGAACTTCCTGAAACCCTGACTACTCTCCCTTGGCCTTGCATCTTCCGATTTGAGGCCGTGTCTCTGGAATAGCCCTCCCCCCTTCTAGTGCTTGTCTTTTCCTTGTTCTTGTCTCATCTTGGGTATCACCTTCTCTTGCTCCACAGAGGTCTTTTCATAGCCTTAGCTGCCTCTTCCCATGGTAGAGGTCCTCCTCTTTGCCCATATACAGATCGCATGTCACAAATCTTTTCTTACATGTCTCCCTTCATGAGCACTAGGCATCTCAACACTAGTAGAGATTCTCTTTCTTCTTTGATTTTACCTCCAGCACAGGGACTGGAGCATAGTAAATATTTGGTTCTAGTACTCTGTCTGTTGGAGTTCAGTGGTCAGAGCCTGATGCAGGGTATTCTGTTGGGCACATAAGTGACAGCTGAAGAATACTTCCTAAAGACAGTCAGGCACATAACAGTGTTACCTGGAGAAAAACAACAACAACAAAAACTTTGCAAAACGTTGTGACCTGCAAACGTGACTGCAAAGACCCTACCAAAAAGCAGAGGGAAGAAAGAAACCAGCTTTTCACCCAAGGTTGAGTACTAATCAGCTCCTTCTGTTTTGTCTTCTAAGATAAAAGAATCACACTATTCTGTGTAATCATCTGGCTTCCTTGTGCATGTTTGTTCGTTACTTCATTATGCACAGAATTTACAAGTTGTTTTGTGCTTCCCTTCCATTTCAAATAGTTGGTTTGAAATTTTCGTGAAGGCACACACTAATTATCAGCTTTCTATACAGAAAATATGAATTTAGAAACCAGTGTGAGGCACAAACCACAGCATATTCCAACCACAGAATGAAGGTGAGAAATGTGGGTCTGGGAGATTGGAATCTGTTCTAAGGGTCTCTGTAAAGTACATTTGTTAGAGGCTTGTAACCACTGCCCCTTCCAGTGGTTGCTGGATAGCATGGGATACCCTGCATGGTTTATACATCCTAGGAAGAGAATTCAAATTAACGAAAGAACATGTTTGTGAGCAGCAGAAAGATTAGCATTCTGAGCTAAGCAGCTGCTGGAGTCTTCTCTTGTAGGACGAGCACAAATGGTGTGGCATTTTTCATCATTACACCTTGTGGCTAATGATGAGGAAAGAGACATCCTGAAAGCCTGACACATCTGTTGGGTCTGTTCCTTCTAAACCACAGGACCACCCCTGGGAGGCCTGAGTGATAAGGAGAGGAGGAGATGAGAGCATTCTAGCACCTTCCACATACCTGCTGGAAGATGTGAACCAACGTATCCATTTCCGGCCCTCTGCTTATTCATCTCCGTAATGTTGATAATAATTTCTACTTCCCAGCAGGGTTCAGGGATAAAGGATTAGAGGCACAAAAGCAAAGCTTCTGGAAGAAGCACAAACAGAGGAAGCTATTATTGTGCTTTTCTTGGCCCAAAAAAGGAGGGAGCTGCAGTGTCCCAAATTTCTTAGCAGAAAGGTCTCTGTCTGGCTTTTGAGAAACTTCTCAGCCCTGAAAAAAATCCTTGTAGAGGATTCCTGATAATGTTCTAGGGGATACTAAGGGGATTGCTTAATGTTTCATAAGCCCCCCCCCCAACACTAATGCTCATGTTTGTTCATGGTCTTGTTCTTGGCTCTTAGTCTAGACCTTTACCCAGGAAAGTTCTCCGTGTTGGAGAGAGGCGAAGTGGAATGCAGGTTTCAGTTGTTCCAGGTTACCCAAGCTAGGAAGAGACAAAGTCAGGTGTACAGTACACCAGTTGGCAAGTGACATTTCAAAGGTCTCCATCCCACCAGGGATGTTTCCAAAGCTATTTGAAGAATTTTGTTCTTAAAATAGTTAAGAAAAGATACTGTGACAACTTCCATAAAATGTCATTTATTTTAGTGTGGTCATGGACTAGGTGGCTTAAACAATGGGAAAAAACCTGATTTTTCACTGTTCTGGAGGACAGGAAGTCCAAGACCAGGTTCTAGTAGATAATAGTGTCTGCTGTGCGCCATCTTGTTTCCTGATAACAAAGGGTTGGAGGGAAAGAGAGACCATCTTTTATGAAAGAGAGGTGTATTTTAGGAGAGTGCTAAGCTCACTCAGGATATCACTACATCCATATTCTAACTTCTCTCACAAAGGTCTCATCTTCAAATCTCATCATAGTGGGAATGATACTTTGACCTAGAAATTTGGAGATCACACAAAGAAAAAGTTTATTACATAGTGCAATTCTTCAAAAGCTAAGCAACACTTTTTACAGGAGAAACCAATGAAGTTATGTAATTATATCTCTCCATTCAAATTTAAAAAAAAACCTATCTTTGCAATTACTGTTGTTTCTGAGAAGCTAAGAGAGCATTAGCACATGGCAGAATTTTAGAGCTATTAAGAATTAAAGTACAAAGACAACAAGTTGGGAAATTAGGTGCAACTCAAAGACATCTCTATATTTAACTTCCTATGAATAAGACTATTAAGTCTCACTGCTGCTTGAGGCCATTAAGCCTTTTTCTATTATCCTAGAGATATTATTGCTTAGATCACTCCTAAAATGTATGCAAAGGAAGGAGAGCTAATGTGACAAATCAAACAATCCTTACTCCAGACAGTTTCCCCACAAACCCCTTCCAAGCGTTCACTGGCTATTAGAAATATAGGGCCAACTAAGATTGGTGTGTGGCCTTTCTGCTAAAAAGGACACACAGTGAGTCTTCAATAGCCAATACTCAGTAGGGGTAAGCTCAGTATAAAGTCTCCATCTATGAGAAATAGGGGGCAAGTTCACAATCAAAGTAAGAGTCAAAGGAGTGCACATATGATAGCATAATTGTAGCTTTTGTGATGGAAGCTAATATCCCATCTCCTACCTATTGATCTAAGAAGCTTTGTAAGACTCGGGGTAGTCTTAATTTACCAGAGAGACCCCCTGAATGGATGGGAATCGATGCCAAAAGCAAGAGGATTTTTATTTATTATCCAGTATGCTGGGGCCACCCAGCACATGGAGACAGAATAACACACACTCCACGCTGCCCAGGCCTTTTACACAGTTCTGGGGCAGCCACCATTAGGCACAATGTGATTGGCAGAACAGCGTTACCTTTAAACTAATTGGTTGTTAGGGGATGAGGTAGGTGGCCAACAAACTCTGGGCCTTTCCTAACTGCAGGGACCATACTGTGGTCTGAGGAATGTAATTTAGCCTCTCCCTTCTGGGAGGGGGAACAGTTGCCCTTCTGGTAGGTGCCAGTGTTCTATGACCTTTTCAACGTTTCTGAGTTAACCCTTTCAGCTTTGGAGAAGAAAAATAGCTCGTTCTAAAGTTCAGAACAGTCACGAACACAGATCTAAGAATAACATCTTTGAATACAGCTGACCCATTGCTTATTGCCCCTTGGGTAACCAATTTTCCCAGAAAACCAAAACAGTGTTTTATTGCTGTAGTCAGTTCTGTCTAGGTCACTTCCCCTGAAAGTCAGGCCCAGAGACCTTGCACTGAGACCTTGTAAGCATCACCACCTGACCAAGAGAGGATCATGCCCCCCTCAGTGCACATCTTGCTGAAAGGTGACCTTTTCAAGGGCAAGAAATCCTCAACACCCTAAAAATATACAGGGTCTATCATACACCAAGATCCTCTTCTAGAGCAAAATACGCCATTTTCCTCCCAGAAATGGTAAAAATAACTAGCAAGTCTAAGTGTTGCCTTAAATGCTAGGTGTCAAAGAAGGGAAACACAGCAAGATTCCAAGGACTGCTGCTGGGGTCACTCTGTTCTCTGTTAGTCTCAGGATAACAAGCTGTGTAGGCAAGTCAGCATAAAGACTCTGAAGCCTTGGGGAATTAGGACACTACAGAATAAAAATGTAAAAACACTAAAAATCCTCCAGTAAAATATATGTTTGAATTTGTTTTAACTCTGCCCCTTCCCTTTTTGTAAAACTAGTAACATCCTTAGGACCTTATTTGGGAAGCTTTCTTCAGAGCCTAGTAATGTTTATGAATATAAATGTCTATTCAGGATACTTGTTTGGTGGATTTCTTTCTTGTGACCAACTATTGTAAGATGATTTGTTCCTGAAAATTGCCTTTCTTGACAGAAAGTTCATTCACATCCTCGCACTGTCCTCCATCCATTATCAGAGACTAAAACAGAAAATTCAATGTATTATGATGTGAATAGAAAGGTCAGTCATGTCTATCATGGCCAGAGGACTGGGGATTGTGAGAGAGCTGAACATGTCCCTTTCCTGATGTTCTGAGTCATCTCACCAGGCACAGTTACTTCCTAACTTCTGGAAAAGAGGCAATAATGTCCTTGCCATTTTCTGGATGGAGAAGACAAGGCATCCATGGATGACTCCTGGATTTGAGAGAATAACTGACTAGTGGGAAGTGAGATGAAGCCCTGTCCTCACAGGAGGTCCATGGATGGAGGGTCCTGTGCTCTCTGGATGCCCTCTTTGCTGTCTGCTGTTACTGCTCCGATCACCATGAGGTACATGATATCTAAAATAAGTGTGTGTGTGTGTGTGAAGCATTGGGTTCTGACCCTCCAATCTTCTCTCTACACTGCATTTGGAATGCATTTACATATATATCCCCTCTTTGAGTGCACTAAAATGGCAGTATTATCCTGGTGAGGTATAATCCCTAGTAAGACAGAGAATAGAAAAAGAACTATATGTGTGTGAAAGAGCTTGACATACTTCTGAAATAATATCAGAGAAAAAAGAATTAATGTCTAAGGAAGCAAAATGAAGAAACAGATGTAAACTATTGCTCAGGGGCAGTAGGATAGAGAGGGTGGGGGTAAGTCCAGAGGAAAAGGCCATGGCAGGCAGGCAAAAGTGAAGGCATTCTGGGAGTCTGCTGAAATTGGGGCAAGACCAAGGGCAGAGATTTGAAATTCTAGATATGCAAGATTCAAACTCTCTCATCCTTTGGAAAATGCCAAAACCAAACAGTACGATTTTATAAAACCTGTTGTTAGGAGCTGAGCTGTGTCTTCCCTGCATTCACATATTGAAATTCTGATGCTCAGGATCTTAGAATGAACTGAATTTTAAGAAATGGCCTTTCCAAAGATAATTCAGTAAAATTATGTCAAAGGCAAAGGCTTGTGCCATATTTTAAGTGGTTGGGGGAAAATTGTTGTGGATTTGCTCTAACGGTTGTATTATGTTAATTGGGTTCCAAAAATTGCAAGAGAATCTGCTTGTAAGACTCTGAGGGTCCCTGCCCCTGCTTGGTTCTGATTGGTAAATAAAGTTTCCAGCAGCCAATGGCTGGGCAGGGAGGGAGGCAGGGGATTCACTGGCAAGGGGACCAGGAGAGGAAGGCAGAGAGAGAACTCTCAAGGAGGGAAAGGAGAAAGACCAGGCCTGAGAAGTGTAGAACACAGAGTCCTGTCATCATGTAAGCGTCGGATATCCTGGCCCAGGAGGACTGCAGGCCTGGGTCATGGGTGGCCAGGATGGAATATAGGTTTTAGTAAGTAATAATTCAGGAATATCAGAGGGGAGTGTGCTGGCTGCATGGAGGTTTGGAAGTGCCCAGCCACTGAGCTGTTTAAGGCATATTAAACAAAAGACTGCATGTGTATCTCTCATTCAGGAACCCAAAACATTGGAGTGGGTAGAGAGGAACAAGGTGGGGCAATTTGAGCAGAATTAACTGGCCTACCACAACAGGAAATAATAGAACACAGTTGTGCTAATTAGTTATTTTAGGATGATATACTTCTAGATGAACTTTCTGTCCTGCATTGTTCAATGGACTATGGAGTATCCACTGCACTTACTTAGCTTGTGGACTGACCACTGCATTAATTCAACAGGCAAGAAGTCGGTGCTGTAATCATTCAACAGGCTTGGGAATATCCACTGCATGTATTCAACAGGATACAGAGTGTCCACTGCACTCATAAAACAGAGAAGAGTGTCCACTACATTCTTTCAATAGGCTAGAAAGTACCCACTGAACTGAATGGACAAGGGAGGAGCCTCTGAATTTATTTAACAGGCCAAGAAGCATCCATTATGTTTTAAGAAGGAACTTATGCAAAAAACCCATGCCCTGTCATGTAGTGTGTGGTCTGTGCTGTGACAGTTACTAGTGAAATGTGAGATTTATGCTGAAGGACATGCATGATTTTAGCATAACATAAACATGCAGGTCCTAAACTTAATCTGAGAAAGAGTCCCACAACAAAACACTTGTCAATCAAACAATGTGCATTGTCAATAAAAATCACACATACACACACAGCATACCTGTTTTGATATATGTATACATGATAGAACAGCTAAATGGTATTAACTAACCTGTATGTCACGTTACATACCCGTTCCCATGGTAAGAACACTTAAAAATCACCCCTCCCTTTTTTTTTACTTTACATTTAGGTTTAAAATGTAAGTTTTATTTTAAAGTAGAGATCACAATTAAGACCACAGTATTGGTCCAATTAAGAAAAATATCTGACCTCATCACAAACAGTTGGGGACTGGTAACAAAGTGGTAAATGTGATTAGCTTTGGCATTCAGAAGAATTTTTTATTGTGTTTTGCTATTACTGTTGGTGAATCTTACTATAAATGCCAGGCTGGCTTCCAGCTTGCACTCCTGCTGTCCAGTGAAGGTGCTGGGATTAGAGATATGTGCCTCCAAACCTGGCTAGGATTAGAGATGTGTGCTTCCACACCTGGCTGGGATTACACATGTGTGCCACCACAGCTGCCTTACATGCTCCATTGTGGTTTTCAGAGTCTCCCGTGTTCTCTATAGAGGGACGTATGGCCAGAAGAGACTCCTAAGAGTTACAACATTGTTCCCAGGGAAGCAGTAAGGTATTGATGTTTTTGAAATCATTTCTCTATCATCTTATGAAGATGACTATCAAATCTACCTCAAATGCAGTGAGCACAATGATTCAACAGCCTGACTGTGAGTAAAGACGGCAGATTAATAGCAAGCTTGGAGGGTGTATTTGCTTGCCTGAATTTTGCCAATAAAAGTATATATATAAAAGTGCAAAGAGATGCAGGTTCTGAGGAGTTACCTGCTTTCTGTCACTTTGTGTTTTTGTTTTTGTATCTGTATCTGTCTCCTCTCTGTCTGTCTCTCTCTGTCTCTGTCTCTTTCTCTGTGTGTGGGGTGTGTGTGTGTCTGTCTGTGTGTGTGTGTGTGTGTGTGCGTGCTCATGTGCCTGTGTGTATCTGTAGGACTACAGCTTGAACCCAGGGCAAGTGCTCTGTCACTGAGCCCCATACCCAACTCTATTGTTTCTCTTTTATTCATTTAATCTGTGTTCTATATTATTTAACTCACCCCTATGTTACATTGCTTTTGAAAAAGCATTTTGAACAGGGATTAATCACTATTTGGTGCCAATGTTTCTTGAACAGAACAGTGTTTCTAGGATCTAAAAACATTTTTGTTGGTCCTTTTATGACTCCTTTCAGTAAGTGAGGCTGTATCTCTTGGTGTGAGTCTTATAATATAAATTATTAGTGTCTTGTGTAATCATATCTAAGACATTGTTACATTTGCAATCACACATCTATATCATAATTTCAAGAATCCTCATATTCTATATTCTATAAAAAGATAAAAAGAGTAATGCTTTTATTTTTGTGTGAATTTTTATTTTTGCATTTTCATTTTCAGGCACATCAGTGCAGCTGAAAAGCTCACGTAATAATCACAAGATTCAGGTAGCATGAAAATAGCAGTGTGCACACACAGACGTTTAAAGCCAAGGGGCACTGCACAGAGAATGTCTGTATTCTCATACCTTGGGAATAAAAGGAAAACCTACGAAAAGGCACTTCAAGAACTGACCTGTGCATTGCTCCACCTAAATCCACTCGTCTCAGCTCCTTCATGCACCCAGCTGGGAAAGGAAGCACAGAGGATGGGGTAATGCTGTGCAAAGCGTAAGGCCAGCAGTGAAGAACGGGTTCTCGTTCTGACTTCATCACTAGCTGAGTAACTTCAGATAACCTCTGGTTTTCATTTAGACCAAGCGGTCGCTTCTAACTTGAGTGCTCTGTGATTTACTTGGGTAAATTGTGGTTCTTCACAATTTATATTCCAGGTAAGGCCCATTGCAAAGACCCAACAGCAAGAGTGGAGACAGAGTAAAAACCTTTCCCCGATGGCTGGATGGGAAGGGATCTTAGGGGTCAGGAGGTTAGTAAGTGTCCCATACATGCTACTTTTCCCCCAAAGAAGCCTCCCTGACTTCTCCAGGAAAGCTCCAGGTACTTCTCTCTTTTCCTTCCCCTCAGGACTCTTTGGCTCCTCTCCCTCCCCAGAATGGAATTTAAGTGGAACTTTATGAATGGGCAGAGAAGGGGTCAGGAATGAAAGTTAAAGCAAAACAGAAACCAACAAACAAAAAACCCAAACACTGAAATGAATTTTAACTTCTAAAATGCCCCCAGTAACAATAATGAAGGTTCTGCGGGCCTCCTTATCGATGCAAACCCAGTTTCCCTCCAAAGCACGACTTAATCATTTATTAACAAATCACATTTTCCCAGTGGACAGAATTCTTCTCTCAGAAATGCATCCCACAGTTCATCATTCATCCATGAGCTGACTTTTCTACAAGCCCCCAGTGTTTCCCCCACCTTCCTCTTGTTTCTAGAAAAGGTGCCAATTAGTAGAGCCCCCAAAGAGGGGTTGAAATCTGCATTGCATCATCTGCCACATTAGCAACAGAGAAAATTGAAGACATAACCAGAACCAGGGAACAGGAACTTTTTTGATAAACAGTAGTGGTGGTTATAAAGCAGCTGAAATGAATCACAGACACTAGAGTTCGTAACAGCATCTTGAATTGCAGGATTAAAGGTAACTGCTTCCCACTTAGACATAATATCCATTTAACTCAAAATTTTGAGAGTGGAATTGTAGACATGGCATTGTGTGCTATACTAGTGTCAGAGAGCAATTACTAAAGATACCTGTGTACATTTGAATTTGGAGAAAGGAACAGAACACATAATAAATAACTTAAGTGCCTTGCTATACATGCTATCGTGATTTCGCAGTCCACGGAGGTGAAAGGAACGATTCTCATTCACAGACTCAATAACTGATTTCTTTTCCAGTCTACCAAACAGCTTGAGTTTTTTTCAACACAAGAGAACAATGCCTCCCTCCGTGGGTTTGCAGTGCAGACTCCCTCCTTGGGTTTGCAGTGTAGAACAGACTGTTTTAGGCACACAGTTCATTCTTAGGGGATCAGAAAAGTCCTGATTAACATTAGATTCTAAGAGAACCACAGGAGGCCTGAGATTCACTTGACCCTGAGGCTTTTGTTAAGAAACTTTGTTTATGGCCTTCATCATTAGAAGAGCTCTTTTGTCATGAAGAAAACCACTAAGCTGGTTTCAAAGAACTTACTGGTCTTGTCCTCAGATCCATAATTCCTATATGTGCTCTTGGGAGGACTAAGTGATAAAAGCTAAGACTTGGTTGTCTCTGTCCCTTCATTCTCCTCCAGGCAGAAAGATGGCAGGCCGTAGCAAAGACATATTTCAGATACTGAGGTGTTTCCTGAGAGGACAACCTGACAGAAACGTTAGATGTGGGTGGTGAGGCACCAGGAAATGTCCAGTCCACCCCCTTAATGGTGGCTGCCTTCCTGGCAGCCCTGCACTCCCCACCTCTTCTTATTCCCCCTCCCACTCTCTGTCTCTTTTCTGGTCCGTATCTGGCCTAGCATAGTAAGAGGTCAGTATGTTTTCCACACTTGGATAATCTCATTCAAGAATTTTTGTCAATGGACAAGTCATAAGAAGCCCTTCCATTTTAGGGCTCGTTGACGTCACCAAGGAGGCGATAAATATCTGTTGATATAATTGGATGTGAGATTCAGTGTTGAAATAGCAGAACTCTGTCCCTCGCTCCTTGGCAGGGCCCTATTATTTATGCAGGAGCAGAGGCAGCACGCAATCGAGCTGTCAAGAGAGCGTCAGCTTATTAGGCAAATGCTGCGTGCTTTCTGAAGAGGGTCGACATTATAAAATCTCACTCCAGGCTCTGGTGTGGAGAAACTCAGAGCCCAAGTACGTTGAGAGACTGAAGAGAAAGGGGAAAGGCAAAAGAAAAGAAGAAGAGGAAGGAGAAGAGGAAGAAAGCCTGCAGGAGGTATCCTGGGAGAGGTCCCTCTGCAGAGACAGCAGTGCGGGCTCACCTGCCAAAGGAGGAGAAGGTAGGCAGCGCCTAGACGGGCGCCACCAACTTTGTGCTGGCTGAGCTGCTGTGGTGCGTCCGGGAGCCAGCTGCCCATGTGCTGGAATGCCTGTGCCTGTGCATGTATGTGTGTCGCTAACTGTGCCTTACCATCCCGATGACAGCCGCGATGTGAAAAAGCGAAGTTAGACGGCGGCAGCGGCTGCGGCTGCTCCGCTTTACCCACTCAGTCTAATCTACCACTCGCGACTCACAGTCTGTGTAAAGAATGGCTCCCCTATTGAATCCCATGTCCCCAAGCAAAGGGAGCAAGAACAGGAATGGAGACAGAGAGGAGGTAGTTGTCAATTTGGAAGCAAAGGATGTCCGAAAGGGTGCGATTAGGGTGGGCGGCAGCTTAAACCTGTGGCACTTGTCCGGGCTCAGGGAAGTCGGTTTGGGGAAGATCCTTAGGAAGAGGAGCCAGGGGGTGTCCCTTCTAGGTCTCCAAAGAAGGGTCACCTGCAGGCTCGCACCAGTTAAGTTTTGCGAGTACATAGCTTCAGCACCGCGGACAGCGTCACCAAAAGCCAGAGCCTGTCTTGTCTGTGGGTGGATGGGAAGCCCCGCTGCACCTTCCAGCTGAGCTAAACTCTCACCAATCTTACCTCTCTCCCCCACCTTTTCTCTCCCCCGACCTCAACCTCGGTGCTGCAGAGAGCGCCCCTAACATGCGGCTGCGGCTGCTGGTGTCCGCGGGCATGCTGCTGGTGGCTCTGTCGCCCTGCCTGCCTTGCAGGGCCCTGCTGAGCAGGGGATCGGTCCCCGGAGCGCCGCGGGCCCCGCAGCCCTTGAATTTCTTGCAGCCGGAGCAGCCCCAGCAACCTCAGCCGGTTCTGATCCGCATGGGTGAAGAATACTTCCTCCGCCTGGGGAACCTCAACAGAAGTCCCGCTGCTCGGCTGTCCCCCAACTCCACGCCGCT
Organism: Apodemus sylvaticus; assembly: GCF_947179515.1. NCBI lineage: Eukaryota > Metazoa > Chordata > Mammalia > Rodentia > Muridae > Apodemus > Apodemus sylvaticus. The sequence goes on from NC_067475.1 coordinate 149,905,213, forward strand.
CACCGCGGGTCGCGGCAGCCGCCCCTCGCAGGACCAGGCTGCGGCTAACTTTTTCCGCGTGTTGCTACAGCAGCTGCAGATGCCTCAGCGCTCGCTCGACAGCCGCGCGGAGCCGGCGGAAAGCGGCGCCGAGGATGCCCTCGGCGGCCACCAGGGGGCGCTGGAGCGGGCGAGGCGATCCGAGGAGCCGCCCATCTCTCTCGATCTCACCTTCCACCTTCTGCGGGAAGTCTTGGAAATGGCCAGGGCAGAGCAGTTAGCTCAGCAAGCTCACAGCAACAGGAAACTGATGGAGATTATCGGGAAATGAAATGTTGCGCTGGGTCAAAACGATTCTGCATTTAGCACACAAGTAAAAATTAAAAAAAAAATTAAAACACAGTATTCTGTACCATACTGCAGCTCTGATATCAGTTGTTTATTTTTATATAGCTTGAAGCATAGAAGATGTACAGGGAGAGAGCCTATATACCCCTTAATTAGCATGCACAGTGTATTTCTGTGTAGTAACAAAGCAGCGTTATTTGTATCGTCCATGCTTAATTTCTATGTGTCTTTATAGCGATATCTTAAAGAAAATGTGGACCCAAGGAGGAAACCTTTTAAAAAGCAGATGGGAGTCGCCCAGTTGTTTTTATTCGGAGCTACAGTGAAAGAGAATTCATTCTTGAGGGGTGACTAGGACGAAATGTGTAAGCCCTTTGAATCAACTTTTTCTTGTAAATGTTTCAATAATAAAACATCTTTCTGATCCTTGGTCAATTTGGTTGTGTAAGAGAACGTTGAATATATTTTTAATAAAATCTGCAAAGGTTGTTGTAGCTTTATTCTTTCCTCTTCAGTGTGCATACAGAAATGGCCTCAGCACAAGAAAATAAAAACAATACAACAAACAACTCCCCCCCCTCAAAAAAGCGTCCTACATTTTATTTTCTCCTAAAGACATGAACATGTGTCACATAGCTTACATTGGCCCTGTAATTTGAATCTGTATCTCAGATTTCCCTTCTGAGATTAAATAACTTTAGAGGTTCCTCCCACCTCTAAAACTTGATAATTTTACAACTGGAAGATCAGTCACAGTGGAAATAGCATGCAAACCTGATTTGTTGAGGACCGGGGAAGTGTGGGCGTCATGGGAAATGGGTGGAGGTCAGAGGTCAGCTTGTGGAGGTCAGTTTCCTCCCAGTAGGAGAGTCCTAGGAACTGAACTTGGTTCTTCAGGGGCAAAGGCAAGTGCTTGTACCCACTGCACTATCTTACCAGCCTTAGACAGGAGAAACATAACAATGCAAACATTTCAAGTAAATAAACATATTTGCAGTAAAAGGGCACTTGGGCTTCTTTTTCTAAAAAAGAAAAACATTTTGACTTTAATAGCTACACAAATACCTTTCATATTTCTCTCTCTCCCAATCCTAATAACTGCAGCTTGTAGGACTGTTATTTGCGTCTAAGATTAAGCAGCACATCTAATTAGTTGGACGATGCATTTGCTTTAGTAGTTTAGTTACAGCTCTAAAAATTTTAGTTCTGTAATTAATACTTTAAAATTAATTAGTATGTATGAAGATGGTACTTCTATTGAGGCCCTTGAAATATGCTTGATTAATGGCTTAACAATAAAACATGAATCACTGAATAAATTGCTAGGAGACTGAAGTTCTTAAAAACATTTATTTAAGAGTTCATTTAAAATAAAGTTACGTGTGTGTGTGTGTGTGTGTGTGTGTGTGTGTGTGTGTGAAAGAGAGAGAGAGAGAGAGGGAGAGAGAGAGAGAGAAAACAGGGGGAGAATTATATGTATATTTAAATACATACAGTTGTTCCACAGATTATCAAATTGATTCTATGGTAGCAGACACCTAAGTAGACAGTTCCTCCCAGAAATTCTTCAATTAAAATGCCTGATATATGGATATAAGATTATGAGATATGTAAATAAGATTAGAAAAATGTCAAAAGAGTTGCTCTAGACTTTTGGCCTTCTGGACTATGGAAGTGTGGCCACGTGCAAAGAAACTTCTGGCTGCGCATCCCGTGACGTCTGTAGGAGAGAGGAACCTCGATAGCGCCCTGCCTAGCTTTGGTCAGTGACCAATCTCCGTATTTTGATAAATCGGTCAGTTCTGAACTGACACTGAATGTCGCCTACCACCTGCAATGCTAAGGAGACAAGCAGAAGGGGACAAGTGTCCTAAAGTAACAAGAAGCCCACCGAGGGACGAGTTCTGCCACTTTGTCACCACATGCTACTTACAGCTAATGTGCACACATGCACCACACCTACACGACCTTCAGAGTGTTTCTTACACAGTAAAAGATTTGCATAAGATCAAGGTTCTTCAAAAAGAGTATTTTCTGTAATTTTGTTCTGAGCATCATCAGTTTCTCAATGAGTGAGATAAGTCATCTGGAATTAAAGGGTGTTGCTGTTGCGTTGTTTTCAGAAATCCCGTCCAGAGGTCCCCTTCACATGAATCTGGTGAGTTTCCACCCAGGTTTCCTGCTGCCTCTGTGCTTCTCAGCCAGGCAGACAGGGGACAGCAGCGAGAATAAATGTCATTCATTCAGGGAATTCAACCAGGAGAAGGAGAAGACGTGGCGAGCTGGCTCAGAGCCAGCCCCACCTCCACTCCCCAAGGCTGCAGCCTGTCCCTGGGGAGAAGGGGCCTCAAATCCAATCTGCAAAAGAAGAAAATGTAGATGAGAGGGAGGACGGAGTAGGCCTTTGGGGAACTGGCCTCGTCGCTGTCACTGAGGAGAGATGATAATAGTAATTACATGGAGCATAATTATTATTAGGGACAGAAAGCAAGCTCAGGTCATCTCAGTTACGGTCAAGAGCCATTACAGTGATTCACACTCACGATTCAAAAGGAGAAGCATCAGCACATGCAGCGAGGGTAGCTCTGGTGGGGCGGGTCCAGGCGTCTGTGCTTGGATTTCCCGACTTAAGCCGTTCATGATGTGCTGACATGACCGTCTCATTCACACGCACAGATATCTAGCTTTGCAAAAAATCTGCAAAACTATTAAGATCCTGCTACGTTTTAACTCAGAGCTCAGCGATAGCCTGCTTTTCCAGCACATCTTAGGCCTGAGTGTCACCCCCTATGTCATAGAAGACAGAGAGGGTGAGGGAGGGAAGAGAGGACGGAAAAGGTGGGGGAGCCCAAACGTTAAGTGATGTGCTGTGTCATGACTCTGCAGTTTATACTCATATTCATATCATCTCTCCACTGCTGACGTGAGACGTTTCTGTCAGTCTCTACTAATGTAGGGGTTTGCTTCCCCGAAACTCAGCATTGAGTTGTACCACCTGTGGGGGCAGCAGTGCTCACGTACTAAGACAAGAGCAGTAAGCCATACTATGTAAAAGAATCGTACTTGAGGAGCTCACTGACAAAATGTGACTATACATACACTTATATGTTTATAAATTGCTTCAACTTTGCAAAACCCCTCAGTTTTTACAAAGCTGAAGTATTAATCTTGAGCAAATCCTGACGTGAATATCTCTAGGCAATAAAATCTTATAACATTCATACATAATTAATCTAATATCAAAACTTCTAAGAAGATACTTTTGATACATATCTGACTGATACAGATTGTCAATTTAATTCACCTGACCAACTCAGTCTTATAAATGAACAACTTCATGTTGCTTTGAGTTTCAAAAATAATGGCTTAATGGAACAAAGGACATTCATATAAAAAAAAAACTTGGAATTTGATTGTATTCACTCAAACTGTTAGGAGACCATGATAGACCTGGTTTGTCCCAAGGAAAATGGTCAAATGTGTTCTCACACTTCCCTGGTAAACTCTGCAGTACAGAGGGCCAGCAGGTGTGCCCAGCTCGGACGCCCAGGGTGAGGGAGAGGCCGTGAAGCCCGACGGAGCAGAACTTTGGTAAGGATGAGTACGTTGTTGCTATGTAAAATAGTTTTTAGAAGAAAATGGATGCTTGCTAAGCACCTCCCAGATCTCACCATGAATATAGGTTTGAGGTGTCATTCAAAAAAACCCAACACAATTATAGTGAGTTATTTAGGATTTTCTCTTTTGATATTAAACTGCTTCCTGGCAGCAAGTTAATAAGGGCTGTGGGGTCGTATAAGATTAAAAGCGAAGCACACTATTTCCAAGTAAAAGCATTTCAAAAACTAGAACGTCAGGTAAAGGAGGTTTCCTTGGGAATAGGTTAGAGATCCCCTGATGTGAGGCCAGGTGTGGAGGAGTGCAAGGCTCAGCTAATATCAGCTGAGGCTAGCCGGGGCTACTTAAGATTCTGTCTCAAGAAAAGAAAGAGAAATCGAGGTAGAGTAGATTATCTTCAGAGCCCTATGCCTGCCCAGCTATGACTGGGGTGCTTTGGGAATTTGCTGGCCAATAGAAGCTTTTCTAAACCAAATATTAAAACCTACCTGTTTTAACATTTGTTTTAATATTTTAATATTAAATATTTAATAATTTAATATTTAATATTTGCTTAAATTTTTAATATTTAAAGCTGCTGTTTAAATTTTCAACTGTAGATACGGATAGCTGTCAAAACCAGATTAAGTCACTTGAATTTGTGGCTCTTGTATCTACTGTGGTTCCGGTTGTTGTTGTTGTTCAAACAATGTGAACCGATAAATTGTCCCTTTCAGAAAAGAAAGTAACAGGAAGGATCGGGGAGCAGAGATATCTGGAGTATCTTCTTCTTGGGCTGCAAACTTATTGATCATCCCTTCAAGAAAGTTCCCCGGGCCACTTGGCAGGGATTTGACTCTCAGGTGTCATTGGAAACTTCCGTCATTAACTTGACCCGCCCAGGAAGAGGGGACCTCAATCAGGGAGAGGGATTAAGGAATCACCTGAGTCTAACTGTCCTGTGGGCATATACGCTCATTGGTGTGTGACAACCTAGCCCGCCGTGGGTAGGACTGTGCCTAGGTTAGTGGGTCTGGGTTGTGTAAGAAGAGTAGCTAAACCAACCAGTCAACAGCATCTTCTAGGATTTCTGCTTCAAGTTCCTGCCTTGATCTCCAGCCTTGGCTTCCTGGGAGGGTGAAGTTTAACCTTTAAGACCAATAAGACCTGTTCCCCTCAAGTTGGTCGGTGCTTTATCACAGTGACAAAGAAACACACTAGGACTCCAGACCAACAACTGCTCACTACCTGTTTGACTTGGGCAAGTGACGAGTCATTCTGAGCCTGGTTTTTTCTTCTGTCAAATGGACATTAGAGCCTATGTCATGAAGCTGCTGAAAGACGGAATATTGTAATGTGTGCAGAACACTTGGCACGTCTGCTCCATATACAGTGCTTCCTCCTCCTCTGTCTCCTTTCTTCCTCTGCTTCCCTCTACCCCACTCCTGTTCCTAACGACAGTGAAGAGACTCTCCTGTCACACAGAATGACCTGGGGACTATTTCTGGTGGAGGTATACAGTATCAATACTCTCCAGCGAGGAAAGGCTGCATGGCCATTGTATTTACTCCCTTGCCTTTCCAGAACCGGAGGCGAGTTATATGACATGACTCTTTGGCCGTGGGGTCAAATCGTGGTCATCTATGATGCTCTTCCATATATCCCAAGGTGGCCCAGCTCTCTCAGGATTGTCTCAGGAGGGCTAGAAATTGCCACCCAGCCCACCAAAAGCACACTTTCTCCCTGTAGTCCTCTCTAAATGGAGTTCTCTGCTTTGCTTTCCAAACGTTGGCTGTCCTTCATTATACATTGTTTTTGGCAAATGCTTACCATAGAATATAATGATGTGCTGGTTGTGGTTACCTCCACTCTGTGTGAGGAGGACAAGGGAATTCCAGTACACATGATTTCTCAGTTTTAACACTCCCCTTAGGTGGCTGTGATATATATATCACAGTGTATATATATATATATATATATATCACAGTGTATATATATATATATATATATATATATATATATATATATATGTATGTGTATGTGAATATATATATATCACTGTCGACCTGACTGAATCTGGAGTTGCCTAGGAGATACACGGGTGCATACCTGGGATGCCCTTTCCAGAGACGTTTCATTGAGGACTGAAGATGAACTCTGAATGCGGACAGCCGTATTTATGGGCTGTGGTCCCAGACTGAATAAAAAACAGGGAAAGGAAGAAACTCGCTACACGCCAGCATTCACCTCTGCTTCCCGACTGCGGACTCAGTGAGCAGCTGCTGCCCGCTCCCACTCCACGCCTTCCTTGCCATGATGCTCTGAGCCCTCAACCTGTGAGCCACCTAAACCCTCCCTCCCCCTTCTTCCCTCTCTCCCTCCTTCCCTTCTTCCCCATCTCTCTTCTTCCCTCTCTTTCTCCTTCCCTGCCTGTCTGCCTGTCTGCCTGGTCACAGTGATAAGAATTTGACAAATACAAAGTTTCTTCACAAAAGAAAACCACATGTGGAATAAAGAGGAAGAAGTTCACCTTTGTCTCAACTCTTGATGGAATTCGGTCAAAACTCGCAGCAGAAGGAAATAACGCACTTCGCCTCCGCTATCCCCGAGGGGAGTTTGACTGGCGATTCTGGATATTCATAAAACAAGTTTCTCGAGGGACACAGAACATTTCCTTTCCTTTGATATTGTTTTGCCATCGTTATTAAAAGTGCTTTGAGAAGGGATAAATGAATGTCAGCTTATGACACTAGCTTATTGCTTTACCCCACTGGAGAGCAGGGGAAAATGAGGTGCTTCCGCCCAGGGACGTGCGCTATGTGGGCATCATCCTTGACCTCCAGTGTCACCCAGAATCACCTCTTGCATCCTGCCGGAAGCTGGTGGGCAGCAGACTCCTAAGCAGGTCAGTTCCAAATTATGGATGGTAGATGGGGCAATCTTAAAAATATGAATCAGTTATAAGTATCAAAAATTCAGGACCGAAGATGCAGAGATTGTCACTGTTCAGTGTCAGTGTGCACATAGAATGGATATTCATTATGGAAAATCGCATAGCGGGAGATGCAAAATTAAACGTGGGCCAGCTGGATGGGTCAGTGGGTAAAACCTGCTTGTATCAGATGACTCCCTGGAGGTCTGACTCCCCAGGACCCACACAGTGGAAGGAGAGAACTGACCCTCTCAAGCTATCTTGGCCTACACATACACCATTTTACTTGCCCTCCCCTGAAGTAAATATAATAAAAATATTTTGAAGATTAAACAGACACCACGTGGTACCACAATCCCACATCTGTGTATATGCTCAAAAAAAAAAAAAAAGAAAAAGAAAAAAAAAGAAAAGAAAGAAAGAATCTGTGCAGGTTTTCACACCATGTCATAGCAATATTACAGCAGCCAAGAAGCAGAAGTAGTTTCCAGCGGGGGTGGAGTAGATATGCTTTGGCGTAGACTGGCAGTGGAGTACCACACCACTTTAAAACTTACTCACATATATACTAGGACAAGTGTGAACCCTGACGGAACCTCCTGCTAAGTAAAAGAAATCAGATACACCAAGTACAACAATGTATGCTTCCATTGCGTTCCTAGACAGCCACACGCAGACACTGGCAGCCAAGGCCTGCAGCTGGGGGAAGCAGGGTTGAAAGGTTGTGTTCAGTAGGTCTCCAGTCACATTTCTGCAAGATGAAAACTGTCCTGGACTTGGTTACAAAACACAGTTACCATTGCTGACACGTACAATAATAATTAAAAAAACAGCGATGACGGTAAATGTGCTATTCTCCCGCCTGTCTCCCTGGCACAGCTTTTTTACAAAAGTGACTTAATATGAAAATTTGGACTTAGAAATTCTGCAAACAAAGCAGAAATGTGCTTCTGTGGCTTGCATGAGAAATGAAGCAGCCCTTGGCCCTGGACAGGGTGTGTTCCTGCCTGCCTACCGAGTGCCCGCCACTCTCCTCTTTATCCTATAAACCAGGAACAGCTCTCCTCCCTCCTGCAGAGCCGTCAAGAACTGTGCCTGATGCTGTGCTTGCACGGAAGCGGTGCTTGGAGTGGAGCTGAGAGGCCGGAGGTCTCCACCTTGTGTTCGTGCCTGTCTGTCACCTGTCAGCTTTGTTAGCGATACTGCTTTGTGGATTGGGTTTGCTATGTGTGGGGCTGAGGTTGGCACCCAGGGTGTGAGGTTGTCACCCTAACCACCAGTTCTGGCATAGACCTCTGCCCAAAGTCACAGCTCGGAGCTCTAACTTTTGTTCGTTGGTTGGTAGGAAACTGTAAAACAAAACAAAACAAAACAAAGAAGTGAAAAAAATGCTCAAAGCAGATTTTGTTTGATTTCTACGATCAATGTGATTAATTAAGGCCAGAGGGAGGGAAAGCGAATCTATGACGAGATTCTTGACAGTGAATGTAATCATGAAGCTGTTGTCAGATTCGCTTGAGAGCAAATTAGCCCCTGGGTGCTGACCATGGGGATCTCTTTTGGTGTGGTGATAAAGCACGAGGAGGCCTGAGGAGTTTCCTCAGCCCTTTACAGCCACACTTAAATGGGACATTCTTTTCAGGTGGCCTTAAGTAGAAGAGTGAACTTCAGTGCCCCCTGCTCTGCCTGTCAGCTTCCCAGAGTGTGCATTCCGGTCACTCTGCCTTTCCAAATGGTCTCTGTGCCACTCATGACCACGACCCATCACAGTGTGCCAGAGCTGTGTCCTACTCTTTGGGTGACCAAATACAATACCATCAGTGGATGGTGATGACTTAATCTACACCCTCCAGATAACATATAACTTAGGAATGTTGAGAGATCAATGATACCAGGTCACTGAAGGAATGGTGGGATGGGGTCAAAGGACTGGGATCCAGGTGTACACACTCAGGCTGCCACATCCAGGGCCTGAGAGTTAGAGTGAACGCCAATGAGAAGTTAAACCCGGCAGAGTCTGGTTACCACCGCGTGTTAAATGCCATTTGTTTTGGGTCAGCTCAAAAGAACGTTTGCCCAGCTATAACAAAGTCCGCTTGCCTTGAGAAATGAAGAAGGATAAGGCTGGACTTGAGGTTTCCAGACGGGCAGCCATCCAGCATCCAGTCTTTACCTGCTAGCCTGGATCAGAACCAAAGCCAGATGTTCAAAACAGGTGTGAGCAGAAATCCTGAACATTCGGACTGCTTATTCAAAAAGAACCATTTCTGAGCCTTGGGTAGCTTATACATTACACACTCCTGAATGAGAAGGGAAGAACAGCTCAGATCCTTGGCCAGTTACCAGTCGTGAAAGCGACAGAAGTCTGTTCTGTGGCTTTCAGCCTTGGAAATACCACAGGCACTCCGTTCACAAGAATACAGGCATTTGCCCTTAGAACAAATCAAACAGCATATCTTATCATGAAGCGCAGACCTGAGAAAAATGTATCCAGTCTTCATGAATGCTAGGGGACGAAACAATAGTGAGTCTCTAAACAAGCCAGGAAGGAACACACTGACGATCATCTCTTCTTGAGAGGGTCTGCATTCTCACACCTAGTAGTGGGGTGAGGAGGAGAGGGAGGACCTGGGAGATGTATTGCTATGAGCAGAGGAGCAGATCCTTCTTGGAAAGTAAAGCTAGAGCCGGAGCAATAGTCTTGGGCCTATAAGATGCAATCAAATCTACTCACAGTTTCCTAACCCTGAGGAGAATGCCGGCATGTGGCCTGCTGTGGATTACTGATGTTAAGATAAAGCCAGTCTCCTCCTCGGGAATGGCTGCCACAGCTGTACCACCCTGGTGTCAGTTCTCTCTCTTCCTGAGAATGAGCCATAACTTTTCACAAATGGTTTCTCTACAGTGTAGTAAGCAAACAATCAAACATGAAAATCAAGATGGGCTGACTCAACAATGGAAAACAGGTAGTCTTAGTTTAAATAAAACTCTTATTTGAAATGGACGTATATGGAGGCCTAGAAACCAACCCCTGTTCTTTGCAAAGCTTTGCAGCCCATTTTGAGTGGTAAATCAAAGTAGAAGGCTTCTAGGTCATGGAGAACCCAGTGGGGGTAGAGATTCACCCGCTTTTTTCCAATGCTGTGTGACCTTCATTACACTGTGCGCCACACTCTGGGCTTAAGGACATAGACAGAAGCACTGAACCTCCAGCTGCTCTGTGACCCTGAGCAAGCCCCCAGGATTCTTACTTCTGTTTGGGCCTGATTGGGGATTAAGCAAAAGAATTTCTGGAGATGATTCTAGGCATGAAATGAAGCAATGTGAACACACATTACAGCTGCCACCACAAATCAGGGAATTTGGGATGCATTTATAAAATGTCCATCTTCCCTAACAGCATAAGAAAAGGGGTGCTTGGGCTGGAGAGATGGCTCAGCGGTTAAGAGCACTGACTGCTGTTCCTGAGGTCCTGAGTTCAGATCCCAGCAACCACATGGTGGCTCACAACCATCTATAATGAGATCTGACGCCCTCTTCTGGTGTATCAGAAGACAAAGTGTACTTATATATAATAAAATAAATAAATCTTAAAAAAAAAAAAGAAAGAAAAAGTGTGCTTCATGAAGGCCACCGAGACACACAAATGGAGACATAGAACAAGCAGAAGGGGCTACACTAGCAAAGATCTGAGTTAAATAAGAACAGTAAGCTACCTACAAGTACAGACAGCAAACTGGTCCATCTCTGCCCTAACAGCTCCACAGCAGCACTCCCAGGGCCCAGCTCCTCCAGAAGGTCATCCCCAGGGCCCAGCTCTTCTGTAGAGCAATCCTCAGTGCCCAGCTCCCACAGAGTGTCATCCCCAGGGCCCAGTTCCCCCAGAGAGTCATCCTCAGTGCCCAGCTCCTGCAGAAGGTCATCCCTAGTGCCCAGCTCCCCCAGAGAGTCATCCCCAGGGCCCAGCTCCCCCAGAGAGTCATCCCCAGTCCCAAGCTCCCCAAGAGAGTCATCCCCAGTCCCCAGAGTCCCCAGAGCTCCCTCTCCAGTGTTCACTCACAAAACCTGGGGAAATGAATTCATGATAAGACTATAAACAGTTTACATAGCATTTGGCTTTTTATAATGGATACATCAATTTTACCTGTTAAACTGACAGTTACTATTTGCTCCTGAGAAACAGAGCCTGTAATTTCAGAGTTGTCTATTTGACCTTTCAATAAAACAGCTAAATTGGTCATTAGTACAATGTCACTTTCTCAGCCAAGGAATAAAACTGCAAAAATAAAGTTCCCAGTGCTGTGAGACACAGATGCAAAAGCAATGTTAACAGAATGATCGCATCAAAACTTATTTGCTAAGAAAAATTGTATTCCCTCTTACAACTTCTTCTCTGTAAAAGTGACTGCATCTCACTATCTCATCCTCTCCTAGTCTCTGGCACTATCATGTCCTGACAGTGTCACCCAGTAAACAGAGGCCATTCCTGAGCTCCATTAGTTTCACCTTCTTCCTTGCAGTGAGAATTCCAGCACAAGACACCCGACAAACACTGAGTGTTAGCATGCCTCGCCCGAAACACCGTGCAGCCCGTCTCAGTGGGGGCTCTGCTCGAAAATAATTTGATACCCTGAATACTTCAATTAAATTTAGGGAACATAGCTAAATTTTCATTCACTTTAGTTTGTTTTGGAAAATTAAATAGATCATTTCAAAGAACACAGGACATATAGTCACACTCAAGGGAAATCATGTTCTGTCTCCTGTCTCTGTTAGCTTTATTTATTTGCTTAATGCAATGAATACCTTGTGAAATCAGTCTCACATATAGAAGCTTCCTGGCCCCTCTTATCGCCTGCATTTCTTACCTCTCAATCTCTGGTGGCAGCTAGAGGGATATCTGCATGCTTGAAACCATAGTGGATGGGTTAATCTCAAAGGTTATTTGTATATAAATGATATTATTTTATTTCTTTAGGAGCACTGGGTGGAGATACAGAGCTCCACTCTGGCTGTTAGCGCTGGAACTTTGGCCCATTGTGCATACTTACTAGGAGAATGAGAATGCTTTCAGGGGGTCTAAACCTTGGATGGCATGATATTTGTTAAGTGTTCATGTCTGGAAATAGGTACTGCTTTGAAAGTCTAAGAAATAAAGAATAGCCAACAGCCCCGCCCCCCACTCGACTCTGATCACTACATCTGCCCCCCTACACATTTGTCTTTCTGATGACTGCATCTGCCTCCAAATACTCACACACACAGACACACACACACACACACACACACACACAGACATACACAAACACACACACACTGGTCTTTCTGATCAGTACATCTGCCCCTACACACATTTGTCTTTCTGATCACTACACTTGCCCCCAAATGCACACGGACACAGACACAGACACAGGCACACGTACACACATGCTCGCACGCTCTCTCTCTCTCTCTCGCTCTCTCTCTCTCTCTCACTCGTCTTTCTGATCACTGCATCTGCCCCACCCCCACATACACATGCCCATCTTTCTGATCACTACACACTCTCTCTCTCTTTCTCCTTCCAGTGCCTTTTCGTAGCCTTTCCCATTTCGCTTTCTTCAGTTTCATTATTTTTTCCTGTGGGGACATTTTAACAACGTACATTTTTAGATCCTGGTTGAGAACAAGACAGCCATGAGTTGCAGTTCCCTGACGACCCTTCCCTTCACTTCTGTTTGTAATGAGCCATCTCACCTGCCCATACTCTCCTCTGTATTAGAATGATGACCCACAAGGCAAGGGAACCCACATTGCTATGGAGGCTCTGTCTCTGTGACGATGACATACATGCTAGGTAGGAAGGAACAGTGCAGGGCACTACATTCTCTTATGGTCCAGTCCTTCTGAGCCAACAGGCCACTGAGTGCTTGAAGTCACCTACTCCTGGCAGAGTTGCCTCTGCAGTTCTGCGGAAACTTCAGCATATGTATACAATGCTAAACAGAATTAAATGACAAGAGATTGTGAATTAAAACCACGAGAAAGAACACCCAGATGTACTGGGCGGTGGTGGCGCATGCCTTTAATCCCAGCACTCTGGGAGGCAGAGGCAGGCGGATTTCTGAGTTCGAGCCCAGCCTGGTCTACAGAGTGAGCTCCAGGACAGCCAGGGCTATACAGAGAAACCTTGTCTCAAAAAACAAATCCAAAAACAAACAAAAAAACCCCCCCAAAAAAACCCCAAAACAACAACAAAAACCACACACACAGATAGATGCATTACGATGGCTAAGGTAGAGGATGACGCATACCCCATCGGCTAAGATGAAGAAGGACCTGGAACTCCTACATTCTTAGTGGGAGCACACAATTAATAGACTGTGTGGAAAACAGATTGACAGTTTGTAGTGAAGTTATGTAGACAATTCTACAACCTAATAGTTCCATTCCTGGGTACTTACTCAGAATTAATTAAGGGAAAATCTTGGGCATAGGTATGTCGTGAACATGCTCAGAGCCCCACAGAGCAAGTGGATCACCAGGTCATGGTTAGCTTAGGTACCGCCCTCGGCCCTGTGTATGGCTACAGGAGAATGGAAGCCAGGCATATTGGATCCAGACCAGGAAGCTCTCCCTCCAGTCTGCTATTTGGAATAATGCCTAAGGATTTTCAGTGCTATTCTCCTCCAGGCTTTTTCCTTTTTACCAGCACCCAAGGTTTAAACATATCATGGCAGCTACAACCTGTATGTGAACAAGGACCATCTACATACACCCTGGGGTGTCCCACAGCAGGCAGGCATGAGCAGAGAAAAGTTTTGTTATTAAGAAATATTTCATCTTGGGATCAATTGTTGAAGAAAACATAACAATGTTAAGTATGAAAGTACCTAAATGGAATTTTAAAATATCTGAGGAAAGTCCCACATAGATCTGCAAGATCTGTCTAAGTAAAGGCATAAGTATAATTAGATATCTCAAAATTCCTTTCTCAGCCATTAATAGAACTGATAACAGAACAACAGAATGACTGCTGTAGACTTGAACTACATCAATCAACTGACTTAACATATTTACAGAAAATGCAAGGCAATCACAACAGGAAACTCTTGTATTTCTCAGAACATGTGCATGTTCACCAAGTCACATTCCGAATGGTAAATCATAATAAAGGATGAAGTAATGAAGTATGGAAGGATGGACGCATATAGAGTAATTCTGTTTTCATAACACAGTAAAATAGAATCAAATAGTAAAAAAATAAAAAAAAATCTGGAAGAAAATCCCCAATGTCTCAAACTTCACCAACCCTCATCTAAATAACATATGGGTCAGTGAAGAAATCATTACATCGATCGATCAACAAATGTTTTAAAGAAAATTAAAAAGACACATGTTAAAACATGGGATCCAACTAAAGCAATGGACTCTATGGCACTGGACATGCATAGTACAGAACAAGAAAAATAACATATCGACAAATGACGCTTTCATCAATGAGAGAGAAAGAAAAAAAGATAAAAACACAAGAAAACAATAAATAATAGAAAAGATATCAAAGATCAAGAAAACCAATAAAATTGCAAGTCAATTCTTTAAAAAATTAGTAAAACTAAAAAAATAGTAAAAAAAAATATTTTAAAATCAAATCAAAGATGACAAACATTCATTTGTAGGGTTTTTTAAATAGAATTATAATAATCAGTTGGTGAAGAAAATGAAGAAAAATGGCCTAAAAGAGACTTGAGAGAGACCCACACAGGCCCAGTCAGCCGCATTTCTAGAAGGAAGGGGGAGTCTCCCAACAAAGGAAAGAGAATGTGTCAGTGGAACAAAAGGACAGGCTCATGACAATCAAGAAAGGAAAAAACAAACTCTTCAGCCTCACCTTATATACTCAGACTAACAAAATCACACTAGTGCTTAAAAGCTAAAATTATAAAAACGCTACAGCACATAGGAGTAAATCTTTGTGATTTTAAATTAAGAAAAGTTTCTTAAGTAGAATATAAAGTCAAAACCCATAAAGGTGGGGGCTGGAGAGATGGCTCAGCGGGTAAGAGCACTGACTGTCCTTCCAAAGGTCATGAGTTCAAATCCCAGCACCCATATGGTGGCTCACAACCATCCGTAAAGAGATATGACGCCCTCTCCTGGTGAAGACAGCTACAGTGTACTTACTTACATATAATATAATAAATAAATCTTTAAAAAAAAAAAACCCATAAAGGTAAAGTTAATAAAAGCTGAAGATATACTTACTCTTCGAATCAATACTGTTAAAGACTAGGTAAATTTGGAAGGTAACAGAAACATTTTAAATAACCATATTGATAGCTACAAAATGAGACAAAATTGTCACAGCTCATTAAAGTGTACCCTTACAGTGGGTGGACTTTATCGTATGTATAGCTCAATAAGGCTGGCTTTAAAAACTACACATTTTCACCCATCTCGAATCAGAGTGCCTCTAATGTGCACACCTTGCCTTTGTCCCACTGAGACACGGGATCTTAAGAACCCTCACACGGACATCCAGGCAGACCTCACAGAGTGCATGGAGCTTACAGCTTCACGAGCAGGAGAGACACCCGTGCAACCACTGAGCTATAAAGAAGTACCCAGGGAGATACTTGCAAATCAGCATGGAAGCATGTGGTTTCTGTGAGAATTTAGCAACAGTAAATGCAATTTGAGAAATGCAAAGAATTGTCTGTTCGCTGGACATTTCGTGCGATTATCATTGACTCTGAATGACTTGCGTGACTCTCTCCATCAACTCCAAGTGGATCAAGGACCTCCACATAAAACCAGACACACTGAAACTAATAGAAAAGAAATTGGGGAAAACCCTTGAGGAAATGGGCACAGGGGGAAAGTTCCTAAACAGAACTCCAATAGCTTATGCTCTAAGATCAAGAATTGACAAATGGGACCTCATAAAATTACAAAGTTTCTGTAAGGCAAAGGACACTGTCAAAAGGACAAAATGGCAACCAACAAATTGGGAAAAAAATCTTCACCAACCCTACATCTGATAGACGACTAATATCCAATATATACAAAGAACTCAAGAAGTTAGACCCCCAGAAAGCCAAATAACCCTATTAAAAATGGGGTACAGATCTAAACAAAGAATTTTCACCTGAAGAAATCTGGATGGCCGAGAAGCACCTTAAGAAATGCTCAACATCATTAGTCATTAGGGAAATGCAAATCAAAACAACCCTGAGATTTCACCTCACACCAGTCAGAATGGCTAAGGTTAAAAACTCAGGAGACAGCAGGTGTTGGCAAGGATGTGGAGAAAGAGGAACACTCCTCCACTGCTGGTGGGGTTGTAAAATGGTACAACCACTTTGGAAAGCAGTCTGGTGGTTCCTCAGAAAACTGGACATGATACTTCCGGAGGACCCTGTTATACCACTCCTGGGCACATACCCAGAGGATTCCCCGGCATGCAATAAGGACACATGCTCCATTATGTTCATAGCAGCCTTATTTATAATAGCCAGAAGCTGGAAAGAACCCAGATGTCCCTCAAAGGAGGAATGGATACAGAAAATGTGGTATATTTACACAATGGAATACTACTCAGCAATTAAAAACAATGAATTCATGAAAATTTTAGGCAAATGGTTGGATCTGAAAAATATCATCCTAAGTGAGGTAAGCCAATCACAAAAGAATACACATGGAATGCAATATCTGATAAGTGGATATTAATTAGTCCAGAAGCTCTGAATACCCAAGGCACAATTAGAATAACAAATGACACCCATGAAGAAGTAAGGAGAGGGTCCTGATCCTGGAAAGGCTTGATCTAGCATTGGAGGGGAGTACCAGGACAGAGAAAAAAGAGGGAGATGATTGGAAAATAGGTGGAGAGAATAAGGTTTATGGGACATATGGGGAAGGGGGAACTGGGAAAGGGGAAATCATTTGGAATGTAAACAAAGAATATAGAAAATAAAATATATAATAGAAAAAGAAAGTCTATGGAAAGATTAAAGAAAAAAATGATCAGAAAATAAGAAAAAAAAAAAGAAAGAAAACATCCTGAAATGGACCCTAAATGTGTCAGCACCAGCACCCTCACTTTCTAAAGTGGTTGACAGAGAGCAGAATATGATCAAAACACATTGTGTGACACTCTAAAAACTCCTCATAAAATCCCCCCCAAATCAATTTTAAAACAGACACATGAAGACCATCAAACGTTATTTCTATCAAACTCTCTTTGCTTCAGCTAAACATGTAGTAAACATGAACCAGAAGGGCAGTGCACACAGAGACAAGTCTCCCTCAGCAGTCTGGTCAAACTTCGGGTCTCTGTACAGTTTTCTTGCAGAAATAGGGTGAGAAGGTTTAAAACTCTTCCTGCAAAGGGTAAGAACTAGCACCTTTTAAAATTTGAAATGACAAGTGGGATAGATCCAAGTTTTGAAAACAATGATTTTCATAGAAAATGAGGACAAGAATGCTATCAATCCACCTTTGCTCTATTAAAGAGTAGTGCATTCACACCCCTCCCCCCTCATTGTAGAGGGAGTTGATTTTTGTTTTCCCACGACCAGATTATGCAAGAACAATCTGTTTGTGTTCTGGAGTTAAGGGTGGGACTTATAAGGAATATGTAGAGAGCATCAGGGAATATACCATCTTAAAGGATTGGCAGCTCAGCCATTGGGGTGGAGGTGAGCTTGAAGGTGAGAAATCTATTGTGGAGGAGATTGTGGTGGTTGGCGACACATCTCCTGTCCTGGGACCAGGAGTGTAGGGTGGCACTACAAGCTAAGTGTACACTGAGCAAATAGATATCTAGTGGTTTGTGTGTTGAAGTTGCACCAGATTTTGGTATCATTGTGAGGTCTTTACAACCCTGTTCTTGTCTGATTTCCTGGGTCCAAGAGCGATTCCCATTATGATCAGGTTAGCTATGATTGTGATTTAGGTCTGATGCCTTTTCTCAAACACAGAACTACATAATCAAGGTGACTCTGTAAGAACAAATATCAAACCACTGCCTCAGCCCCACCCCTCCTACTTCACTCCCTCTCACCACACAGGCAGATGAATGCGAACAGCCATGAAGCATGACACTCCCCTGGCAGCCTCAGAGGAGATCGTAAGGGTTTGTGGTGACAGAGTTCCAAACCAGCATCCTTGGAATGCAGCTGGAACCCTCTAGACAATTATTCAGATCCACAGTTAGCACCTGCTTCCAGTAGACATGTCGCTTTCTCTTCCTGATTTTGTGCCTGAGACCATTGGCTATGATTCCATTTTACCACAGATAATGTGAGGAGCTGAATTCAGGTCGCTGACTAGATAGATGATGTGCATGCCAAGGACATTTGAGTGTGTACAAGTTCACAGCTGACTGCTGGAAGTAAGGTCGGGAGAGGTTTTGCTCACACAGTTACAGATACAGCTGGTACACACAGAGATCCTACAGCCTCTACAGAACAGATGGCTAATGAGACAGAAGAGAGGCCTATCATGACAGGTTAGGGAACCAAAAATACCCGGTCCCTTTAAGCTCCAAGGATCCTGGACTTGGCTAAGGACGAAGGGAGCAATAGCTTAGGCCAATAGAGTCCTTCACTCAAAAGTGCATGCACTGGAGCTCTTTAAAGATTGCTAACTAAATGGGTAACTTTCAAAGAATTAAAATCAAAATGTAAGATGTCATCCCCAAAGCAAACCTTATAGCTTGACTATGAGAAGTGTAACTTGAAACATAAGGAAGGGACTGTTGATTTAGATTCTATGGTGCATATTAATGCCTGTCTCTTAGCTCAATGAACCTAATGATGGCTAGCTACACTTTCAATTTGTCTCAGAGACCTCCTCTCCAAGGGAAGACCCTGAAGAGAATAAAGTTTCTAAGAGAACCGAGAAATCACTTAGTCCTAAGCTAGTGCAGAGACTGACCTGAACAGCGCTCTTGACAGGGCATCTCCTGACCATCTCTGAAGAGAGAAGGGGAATGCTGATCCTAAGCCCACATCACACCTACGGGCTCCTGAATGGGTCCTTTGCTGCTTCTCTGCTGAGCTGAACCCGGCTAATGGCCACCAGGAGGGTTCATCCCTACTGGAATACTGAATAATTGTCTATGGAGTCACACTTCTGGGCCAGGTTCTCCATGCAAGGATAATGGAGGGAGTATCTCTGAGACAGGGCATGGGCCCCCATATTATAGGGAGAGAGCTTGAGGCCATGACCAAAACAGTTTTAGAAGGTTGAGCCTCAGGCTTCTGAGGAATTCATCTCTGAGCCTACAGAGGAGGAACACTATGAATGAAAATGCATGAGATGTTAGTAAATGGAAAAGAAAATATTTCCTACCCATAAAAGCAAAAATCAAGCACTGAATTTGACTCCAGATGTAGTGGAGAATGAGAAAAGCCAGAAGAGCTAGGCAGATTGCTAACTCCTGTGAGAAAACAAGAAGAAATCTTCATTGTCATCATCGCAGAGCATTTCCTTTAGACATGTCATTTATACAAACTTTTTTGCATCGGATGGGAAACCTACTATCCGCTGTTCATGGAGATACCGTACAACTGTTAAAGAAAATAACTCTTCCTCATCAAATACAGAAATCTCCCTGAAGTGTCTAGAAATAATGAGTCCATCTCATCTGTTTTGTTTCTTGGTTTTAACCTACAAGTAGCCCTGGAAAGGTTACTTTACAAAGTTTACTTTTGTCATTTTGTATCTGTGAATAGCAACCAGACACACAAACATGGCACTCAACTCTCCAAACTGATGTCCCGTTGACACCTTGAGAGACTGGGTCCACTTGAGCAGGTACGAGATAGTCACCTGAGGGTGGAGGAGTCCAGACCCACTCGAGTTGACTGACAGCTTGTCCAGAAACTCTCAGTCCTCACACACATTATTAGGAGTCCGCCTGTCTAACATCCTTCCTCAGGAAAAAACTGTAAACGGGCTCTATCTGTTCTTAGAGACACACAGACATCTAACCAAGCATTCGAAGGAAGACTTAGACTTCAAATTTTCATTGTAAAATTAAAAGTTTATCACGCTATATTATCAAATATTTTTTAATCAAGTTTTTCTATACAAATACAGGAAAGCCTGTGTTTTCCTGCCTGGAGGAACACAAGGATATAACTGAGCCACGGCTATCTAACCACTGCAAGCTCATTTCCGGAAGACACAAATCCAAGAGCATTTCACAGAGCAAATTTAAACTAATTCAAATACGTTTCTTGGTGATTGCTGGGAATGCTCCAAAGCAGGTGATTAGTCCTCGGAAGCCCAGGGGGATCTTAAAGGCTGAGTAAGGGCACGTGAACTCACAAAGAACCAGCAACACCAGCCAGCCGATCACTGCAAATAAAACAGCTCTGAGCAGCAAGCCTGAGGGCTATGCTCCCCTGAGGGTTTGCGCCCCATCGCCTGGAAAGCCTGGGATAAGGTCTCTGTGGACAAAGGGAATCCACGATATTTGGTTCTTTGTTTATTCTTGAGTAGAATGCTTAAGTGCAAGCCAGCGAGGGAGAATGAGCTAGCGCTGCATTTTCCCAGGCTTCCCTTCGCTCTCTGGATGTGCCTGGTCCAGCCGGGCTGCAGCGGGTATGGGGAAGCACACAGACAGGAGAGAGAGCGTCGACACTAACCTGAGAGGTAGCTGCAGTTGAGCTAGATTCCTTACCACTCACTGCTGCCTGCTCATTGGCTGCGGCTTCTGCTACTTGGGCGGACTGCACGCTGGAATCCTCAGCACCCCGAGGCCCTATTTGACCCAGACCTTCACTCCCAGGAGTGCAAGGTGGGCTGGAGCTGGTTTTCCGGCTTTGGCCTTTATACCAACTAGGGTAAAACAAGGGATCCGCAGTTTCCGGTGCTGAAGGGCCTGAAGTTTCAGACTGTGTGGTCTGCTGAGAGCCAATGGGCACCACCTCCCCCTTAATCAGAACAAACGGGTTGGCAAGTTAAAAAAAAAAAGAAAAAGAAAAAGAGGAAAGAAAAAGAAAAAGAGGAAAGAGCAGTTGGTGTTATTTCCCTTTGGGTTTGACACCCTGAGCTCTTTGGGGTGCTGGGGCAGAATGCTCAGCACAGGGCTGTGCTCTGACTGTTATCTACATGGTATCTGTTCTTGCCTTCCCCAGGTGGTAGCCCAGAGAGGAGCAAAGCACACACCTTGAGTGAAATGTTGCATATAAAATACCACGTATGGCAAATTATCGACCAGAATTAATTCTGGCATTATGCATTGGTGGGGGGGGAGCAAAACCTGATTTTAAGAATTAACACTGACCTAATTGATCAACCCCAACCCTCATTAATGTCATCCCTAATCTCAGTGTCAGTGCAGCTGGCATACTCAGAAGTTCAAGGTTCTGGGAAATAAAAAGCGTTCTATCCTGGATTCCTGTGGAGACAGAGTACCAAACAGAATTCGATGTCTGAGTTCTCTAGTTTTTTTGCCTGAAGGCAAAGTCGTGTTTCGGGATAAGATGCTCTAACTACTCTGGTTTCTCTAGTGATGTCCTCTATTATGTACACGAGAGTCAAGGTTCTGAAGTAGAAGCACTTTCATTCCTCACCTCATATAAGTTCTACACTGTACTCCATGTTTCCATTGACTAAGGAACAAACGGTACACTACATTCTAATGAGTAACTCTTATTGCACACACACACACACACACACACACACACACACACACACGCACTTTCTTGACAGAGATTGCCTTAGATCTGAAAGTGTTGATGGGAGAAAGGTGCCATTACATTAAATCTGGCCAACAACAATATTGGTGATGAATCTTCTGAGTCATCTAGAGGGCATTTCTCCCTGGCACTGGCACTGTCCTGATCCCCTCTTGTCTGCCACCTATAAGTATGACGCACAGTTATCTTTTTCTTAGAGCAGAATAAGTTGTTGAGAGTACTTGGCACCGCGGTACTTTAGCAGGAAGGAACTAGTGAATGGTTACCTGTGTCACCAGGACATCTGCAGCAGGTGGCATGGATGAAAGTGGTTCTGGAGAGGAAGCAAGTGGTGGCCCTGGGGCAGCCTGGACCTCTGCAGCCTGCTGACAGGGCTCCGCAGCTTTTTCCAGAGTCTCCTCTTCCCCCGAAGATGCTATTTGAACAATTTCTGCCTCTTCTACATCTACTGAATCCTCTCCTTCTCCTTCTTCATCTATTTCCCCTGCATCTTCTTCCTCTTCATCTTCTAGTGAAATAAGATATTTTTAAACTTTTTATTAACTATCATAGTAGCCATGCAAACAGTTAATAACTAGCACCTGTAAGTCAAGAAGTCATTTCAAGTGACACTTGACAATGGACCAGGGCAACCATGCTGAAACCTTGTGGTGCTCACATGCACCTTTGCAGGGCCAATATGAAAGAACAATTACAGCGGTGGTGGTGTAAGCCTGTAATCCCAGTACTCTGGGAGGCAGAGGCAAGCGGATTTCTAAGTTCCAGGCCAGCCTGGTCTACAGAGTGAATTCCAGGACAGCCAGGGCTATACAGAGAAACTCTGTCTCAAAAGAAAAACCAAAACCAAAAAACCAAAAAAAAAAAAAAAAAAAAAAAAAAGAATCATTACTTTGCTTTTATTCCCAGTATGAAGTTATATGCCCCGCCCCTCATACAACCTCACTCACAGAGCCTGTTCACATTTCTGCCATAGCCAGCATTTCTGTAAGCTACTGGAGAGAGGAGAGATGAGGTTGTCATAGACTTATTTCTGTCTTGTTAAATGAAAATGCAACCCTCTTCCTTATCAGAAAACAACGGCTTATTTTAATTCCGTAAATGCATTCACTTTTCATTATAATAAATACTATGACTTTTTAAAATCTACTGACCTTAAAATTCACTCAAGTAACATGAACGGCAGATCTTATCTTCTTAGCTTATTTAACACAAACCATAATAATCTATTATGAAGATTTGGCTGTAAGTGTGTGTCTGTGGGGCTGGTGCAGAGCTGGAGGTCTGACTCAGCACTGTTTGCATTCCTCTTTTATGTTGGTACGAGTAAAGGCAGTGACAACTGGAGTCAGAGCCAGAGTTATTGTCTCCCCTCAAGCATTTTAGCAGGATATTTTCAAGAGTGGGAATTCTGAGCCTAAAGTGAAAGACACAGTTATAGCTCACAGACTCTATCCTAATTCCACACTATGACAGACTCTGTGGCTTGTCACTATGTCATCCTCAGGTTGAGAGACTGTCATCCGTAGCTCAGAGGTCTTCTGTGTTTTCTTTTCAAGTCATCTTAATCTTTTTCCTTTACACCACTATGATTTATACTGCAAGGTAGACTTGAAGTTGAATTTATCATCATTTATCAATTATTAAGGATTTCATTACCCAGAGTCAGACTCTTGATAATGACATTTAAATACTATAGAAATAAACAGGCGAAGGCCGGCTGTGTGGTCCTCTGGTAAGACTGAGCAGCCCATTGGAGGGGTTGTGGTCCTGTGGAGGTCTGCATGTCCATCCGGAGGGCTTTGCACACCTCCCATTCTGCTCACGCAGCAGCTTTCGCACACATGCAACGCGAAACAGATAGTCAAAGACGTAACACACCTCTAGAAAAGTCAATTTCGCGGATAATTTTTTCTTCTCTATTGAGATTGACTGTGAAGTTGCTCATGATCTCATAGCCTTGTTCTATTTTCTCCATCTGAAATGCCGTCGATGCTTCCACAATCCTGCAATAGAGACACTTGTTATTTTCTGTTACTGTTTAAAGTCTGGTGACCTTGGGTAAAAAAAAAAAAAGAAAGAAAGAAAGAAAAGAAAAGCGTGCTGTTCAATCAAAGCGAAAGTACTCACTTTTGCAACAGGGTCTTGGCATTCTGTAAAAGCAACAGAGAGGAGCTTATTTGATTTCTTTGCATGAAGTTGGCGAGACTTAATTCCTCCACTTGTGAGTCTAAATCTCCCAGCTTGGGTCCCTCTCTACTTAATATCAAATGGATGAAGCTTTCAGGTAATGAAATAGACTTTTAAATGAGATATGAATAAAAGGGTGAAAATGTGATCACAGTTCATCCCTAGCACCCCCCATCCCTTCGGGTTTGTGTCTCTGCTGCCAGAAAGCATTACCTGCAGAAACACCGCCATTTCGGGCTCATCCATGAACTGGATTCCTGACTCCACCAACTTCGATACGTTCTCCAGGTGCTCAGAATACTTTCTGATAAGAGTCCGGACGTGCTCCAGTTTCTCCTCTTGTGTTCGGGTGATGGCTTGAGTCATTTCGGTCTTCCTCTCCTCCAGGATGCCGTATAGGTGATCGAACTTCTCACACAGGTCCTGTTTCTGCTTTCTGCAGCACTCCTGCCAGTTGGGTTAACGAAGGTTACAAATGGGTCGTGCGGGAAGTTGCCTGGACATTTTAGGAGATGAGAGCATTGACCTACAGAAGACATGTCCTTTTCCTTCCCCCTTCGGCTGTCTCTGTAGGTGTCAGCACTGTGCTAAAGTTTGAAAGCGGAATATCGCTGTTTAACTTTCTGAAATTCCATAATAGTCACCACCTATGACACACTTCTACCAGTGGAAATAGAATAACGAAAACAAACCAAAACCAAAAAAAAAAAAAAAAAAAAAAAAAAAAAAACCAAACCCAATTTCAAACAAGCAAACATAAAACAAGCCAACTCACATACCATTAAACAATTAGGGAAGGGATAGAGGATGCCTTGCTAGTTAAGGGTGCTGGTTATGCTTACAGAAGACCTGGGTTCAATTCCTGTCACCCACATGGTGGCTCACAACCATCAGTAGCCCCAGCTCCAGGGCATCCAATGTCCTCTTCTAACTTCTGTGGGAACAGGCAAAGCATTCAAACAATAAAATAAAAGGGTACAAAGCTTTTTTATGCATTTGTGGAGCATACTTACACTTGTAGACAGACCCAGAGCCTATTTCCAAGAATGACTCTATATCTATATCTATATCTATATCTATATCTATATCTATATCTATATCTATATCTATATCTATATCTATATCTATATCTATATCTACATCTATATCTATATCTATATCTATATCTATATCCATATCCATATCCATATCCATATCCATATCTATATCTAATCTACATCTATATACATATCTATAATATATCTATCTATATCTATCTATATTTATCTACCTACCTACCTACACACACACACACATATATATGTATACACACACACACATATGTATACACTCAAAACATAAGTAGAAATCGAGGCCTGGCAGCACAGGGGACAGGGTTTACTAAGCTGCAAGAGCGTGAGCTAAAGGTCCTGGTGAGATCACAGGTGTCAGACATAAGTTACTTGGGTTGCCACAGCAAGAAAGTGAAGTAAGACAACTGTATATCCCAACCTGCATGCAGCCCTGAGGCCCAGGACACAGGAACAGTCAGATCTTAAGACACTGGCACACACACACACACACACACACACACACACTCCTAAAGCTGGAAAAACCAAAGGCCGATGAATGGAAGAGCTGGACTGTTAGTTGTGATGTAACATGGACTCGTGAGGCATATAGTCACCACCTATGACACACCTACATCTGCTAAAGAGAGGGAAATGCTGGAATAAAGACCCTCTCTTACAATGTGTGTCAGCCTACTGCAATCTAATCTATAAGTATAAACGTGCATATTAGATGGCAGTTTAAGAACATGCCCATTCTGTAAACAAATAATAGAATAGTAGGTTTCCACCTAGGGTGTATGACCTCCCGAGACATGACTCTTAGACCAGGATTGTAGTACCAGTCATGAGTTCCCTAAACTTCTGTAAGAGTGTGTCTGGTTCCTCCCATGGTGTTGGGCATAGTTAATGTAGATACTCATAACTGGTCTAAGTGTTGAGAATAAGTGGGGGTTGGTTGCCTGTCCCTAAATGCTACATTTATGCCATTTCCTTATTCAAAGCCAAAGAACATCATAGAAGCAGGGATTGGGTGAGGGGGGGGCGGAATATAAGAGTCCAAGACAGGAGAAATGCTATAAAATGCTATCTTGTGGACATGACATGGCTGGGGCACTCCTGAACTCACAGAAGCTATAGTTACTTATCAAGACCTGCACAAGATCAAGCTGCTAGCATTGTTTAGGGGAAAAGGGCTTCTGAGTCTTTACCCTGGCTTCGGAGTGTTTCGAGGAATACTAAAAAACCGGCACCATCCTCACTAGCACCGGCTACTCTCTGGCCCGGTGGTTTTGCTGCCTCGATGGCTAGCCCCAGGCGGTGGTCTTTCCAGCTCCACTTCGCCTGACTCAGAGCCCCTTGTACCTTTCCAGCCATCTATCCCCTGCAACTAGCCGTCACAAATCCCTGTAACACAATAAATCAAAACTCTAGACGCTTATAATTATCAGTTTTATATATAAATAAATTCTCAATTCACAAGATGCCCACACAATAATTTCAGAGCCAATTGATGATGATACAAGCTGCCCACCTAGATTAGACAAGTTATCCCAACAGTTCTATCCTTTTATGATATTCATAGCTACCTGTGGCTATAGAAAGCCACGTGGATAAGGTTCATCCTCTTCTCATCCATCTTCTCTCCTCCTCCTCCTCCTCCTCCTCCTTCTCCTCCTCCTCCTCCTCTCTTCCTGCCTCCATCTCTGAAACTCTTAGCTCCTCCTTCCTTTTCCCTGTCCAATCACAGGCTTCTTGTTGTACTAATATTTAAATTAATTGGGGGAGGGAATTCTACTACATAGGAGCTATTGGCAGTTAATGGCTGCTGGGAGGTTGGATTCCTTTCAGGATTATTACCACTGCTAAGGTGTCCATGCTGCAGCGAAGAGCCCCACACGTGGGTTCCTGCAAACAACCTAAGTGAATACAGTAATATAAAAACAAAAAGTAGGAGAAAGTTTTGGGAAGAACATATTCAGAGAGAGGTATTGGGAGGAAGATATGATCAAAGTACATTATACCCATGAGATTTTTGTCAAAAAAATTTTTTAAAAATGCTTGGGTTTTGGGTTTTGGCTTCTTGTTGTTGTTGTTGTTGTTGTTGTTGTTGCTGTTTGATTCAAAGTTTCTTTATGTAGTTCTGGCTGTTCTGGAACTCACTATTTAGACCCAAATAATGAAAAAATTAAAACTTAAAACCACACATCAAATGAGGTACAAGAAGAAAGGAGGAGTGGCCCTTGGTTCTGGAAAGACTCAGTGAAGCAGTATTCGGCAAAACCAGAACAGGGAAGTGGGAAGGGGTGTGTGGGAGGACAGGGGAAGAGAAGGGGGCTTACGGGACTTTCCGGGAGTGGGGGGCTAGAAAAGGGGAAATCATTTGAAATGTAAATAAATTATATCGAATAAAAAAAATTTTAAAAAAACTGAAAAAAATGTCTGTGAACTGAACAAAGGCCATTTATTAGATCTACTATATCTAATTTCTAACAGAAAAGGGGCACATTCTCCTCTTGCCTATTTGGCCTTTAACATATTCTCTGCAGACTGTGACAAAAACAAAAACAAAAACCTTCCTCTGAAGTGTGAAAATTCAGCCTTCACCTGTGGAATCCTAACATTGGAACTCTGAAGCTTTGATAAAATATAATTTCTACGTAACCCAATGTGGTTACACAGGAAATGCTTTGGAATGGCAAGTCTCACTTATTCCTTCTGTTCCCTCTGTGCCTGACTTGGTGCCCTTCTATCTTGGGGACAGGATCACAAGAATGCTATCAACAAACAATAAACACCCTGACTATCAGTTTTCTTAGGTCAATCAAGGAACAGGCATTTACTACCTACTAAAATAGTCAATCATTCTGAATAAAAAACTTCCTGTGTCTCAGTAAATATGAACCTGCACTCCTCTACATGGTCACTGTGTAGTAACTGCCCTCCTCTCCATGGTCACAGTGTAGTAACTGCACTCCTCTCCATGGTCACAGTGTAGTAACTGCCCTCCTCTCCATGGTCACAGTGTAGTAACTGCCCTCCTCTCCATGGTCACTGTGTAGTAACTGCCCTCCTCTCCATGGTCACTGTGTAGTAATTGCCCTCCTCTCCATGGTCACAGTGTAGTAACTGCACTCCTCTCCATGGTCACAGTGTAGTAACTGCACTCCTCTCCGTGGTCACAGTGTAGTAACTGCAGGCTTCTCAGTGGTCACAGTGTAGTAACATGGAAAGTAGAACAGGGAAATGTGGCCTTCATGGGAAACTGTAGATTTCTTTGTATCTATGTCTCTGTAGATAGGAAACTTTGAAGGATGGTTATTGACTGAAAAAAAAAAAAACTGTGAGCACAAACATATTTTCCTCTTCTCCACAAAACATTGTTGTACTCCAGGATTTTTACCATAGTTCTTTATTATAGTACTTGATCATAGATTAGGGCCAATTTCCCATCCTTCCTCCCCTACTTCTCAATATAGCGATTTAAGTAAGATGCATAGTTCATGAACTTGCAAGTTTATTTTTTCATATAGCTTCCATTTTCTTCTTTTTGATGTCTCTGGTTTCTACGCTGTGTGTGTGCATGTGTGTGTGTGTGTGTGTGTGTGTGTGTGTGTGTGTGTGTGTACATGCATCTTGTACCTGCATGTGTGTGCTTAGCTAGTAAATTAAGATCACATACATTGGTTGCAGGACATAATCAATGTGGAACTGAGCTGGAGGCTCTCTCCCTGTGGAATAGTTTTCATAGGTGCTATTCAGGCTGCTGGGAGGGAAAAACCATCAACAACAGTCTTACTCATTAGTGAACTCTGCATGCTACAGGGTTTACTCCTCAAAACACCAAAGTTATGGAAACCACTTAACCTCATGACAATTGTCAAAAAGAAGTTGTGTATACAAATGACAGGTCAGATTGGATAATTGGTGATGTCTCTCTAACTCTCCAGCTCCAAGGCTCTGTAACTTAGAAATGTGGAGATATTTTTTTGATGTTCTTCAAGCTACAACATTCCTCTCTCCATTCCCAGCCAGTTTTCGAGTGTCACCAACAGAAGTAAGACATAAACATGAGACCCAGTTTAGGCATGTGCCATAGGCAAGGCCGAAGAATTCTCAAGTGATTATGACTGCTGCCTTCACCATGTAAGGAGTACAGCTCTGTGTCTAAAATAGCCCGAAGATAACGCCGGAGCCTGGCCACTTGTCACTGACAACTGCCGTGCCACCACCCATGTATGTCTCCACCACATTCCTCCAGCATTCATCTGGACACACTTGTGCAGAAATGCAGCTGCATGTGAGATACAGCACTTCAAGAGTCCCATTCCACCCACCACCACCACCAAAGAGAAGACAGACATCAAGCTAATAATACTGAACAAAGAACCATCTTAAGTGAAATGCAGATAGCAAACCCAAGCATTCGTTGGCAAGCCTCCAGTTAATAACACTTAGAGAAGTCCCATGAACACAGAGCAGAATGTTTCTAATAAAGGAGCAAACTGAACCATTAGGCTCAGGCCGAGCTTCAGCCTCTGCCCTCTCAGCCTGGTCTCTTGCTCATCCGTGTATAACTCTGTATTGACCAGAGTTTGAGGTCTCCCAACTGATGCTCATGCTGCTGAATTGCATTATTCCTTCTCCTGAGGAGGATCGTTACGTGACACGTGGCATTTATAAACTGCTTGCTATTTATATCATTGGCACCATGGCTTTTCTGGGCTGGTCCAGACCCTGTAAAATCTCCCTAGGTAAGCCCTGTGAAGCTCGAGGACAGGAGAACATAGACTCAGGAAAGTCATGGGGCTTGATGAGCAGAAGTTTAGCTGACTGCACTCTGCAAATAGCGTGAATGCAGGAAGTGTTCTTTCTCCCTTTCTACCAGTATTTGGAGTTCTCACAAGAAGAGAGTAAATGCCAACTTCCCATTCATTCGCAATTTTCTTCCTGGGGTGAGCTGCTCGACTTTGCCACTTTGACTAAGCAGGACCCTGATAATCTTCTTACTGCATTTACAACAGACTCTAGTAAGTCACCTTGTCATTCAGACAAGCGTACACAGTCCGTGATGATTCCAGGTGGCATGATATACCACTAATTTCCTTGAATGTGCTCTTTCCCCCAATTTTATCATCACAACCGTGTAAAATGGTATTACCATGCCACCATAAAGCAGGGAAGTTGAAGAACAAATAACATAAAGCTGTTCCATCTCCCATCACCCTGTGAGGGTTATAGGCATGAAAGGTGGATGCTCACCTGGTCTCAAACCTTTTGAAACCGAGCATAGGAATCACATTTAATGATCCCTACATCTCCACATGAAACACATGTTTATTCACACATCTGCTCATTCACAACTGGTTGTTACTAGCTATTAAAATAGCAGACTCACTTGACAATAGTGGGAAACAGAGAAATACATAAATAAGGCATTGGAAATTGCCAGGCAAGATGGTTTATGTCTCTATTCCCAGTATTCAGAAGGCAGAGAAAGGACATTACCATGATTTCAAGGCCAACCTAGGCTACAGCTGATAATCTGTCACAAACAAACAAATAACAAAACTTCCAAATCCAGTCCTGCTATTAAAAGTCCTGGTCCTTTAGTATTTTCCTCTTGACTATTCCTCCCATGAAAGTACTAGTTAGACATGAATGTAAACATTCAAAATGGTCATGTATAAAACAATATATTCTACACAATATGCATAACCCTATACCAATGATGCCTTGTTTTTTTAATCTTATTTCTTAAGAAGTCCAACAACTGAAATAAACACATGAACATGGATAGATTTTATTTTTCTTCAAAGCACTGGGAACTGAACTAGGTGACTTTGTGTACCTGAAAATCACTCTTCATCCTCAGCC
This sequence comes from Apodemus sylvaticus, assembly GCF_947179515.1. Taxonomy (NCBI): domain Eukaryota; kingdom Metazoa; phylum Chordata; class Mammalia; order Rodentia; family Muridae; genus Apodemus; species Apodemus sylvaticus. The sequence goes on from NC_067475.1 coordinate 149,935,875, forward strand.
AGTTTTTATTTTTGTTTTATTTTTATACAGGCTACTCTAGAACTTCTAATCCCCCTGACACACCTTCCTGAGTCGCTGGGATTAGAGGTGTGTGTCACCAAACCTGGTATGAAAATTAACACTTTAAAGACCACCAACCTCTTAATGACTTGGAAGAAGTGATAATATGCCTTCTTTAGAAATCTGTAGAAAAGTGTGCCGTGTTGGATGGAGTCATTACCGGTAAGAAAGGGTGATGACTCTGACCTTGGCTATTCTCCACACTGTCCCTAACTAAACCCCTTCTGCTGATTTAGCTTTAAACCTGTACTTTCTTGGCTTGCCCTCAAGTGTAACTAGAGACAGCTGCTTCCCGCTGAGACCCTGGCTGGCCTCTGTGAGAGATGCCTGTTGTCCTCCCTAACACAGCAAGAATCAAATTGTTTCCCCCGCTCAAGACTTCAGTGGACCACAGGACTTTCCACACATCTTTTGATGTCTTTATCCCAGACAGGAAGCCAGACTCTCCACAGAGAGTCCCAGGAGGTGGCAAGAGATTGCATCTCTCAACACAAGTAACAGGCTATTTATAGCACACCAGACTCAGCCTAGCCCACAGTAGACTGCTGATTCACGGCCAGTGACTGACTGATCTTCATTGTAAATAAGAGGAAACAGTTTATATTGTCCATTTCTGAATCTCCTGGGCTCTCCACTAAGAGAAAACATTTCTTCCGTAAGTAAATCTCCATGTATCAAAGATATTTTTAGTAATATGAGCATGGAGAAGAAAGGAAATTTATTTTGGTGATGCGCAATTCTAAGATGGGATGATTACAACTAACTGAAGTCCTGAAGCCATCCTCTAGGAAATGGCCTTAGACTGATAATAGAAAAGTAATAAGGCTACACACTTCATGCCAGGTACTGTGATGAGCATCTTCATTGAGTCTGTAATCTCTGCAGAATAAGTGTGATTGTGCCCTCTTCACAGAAAAGGAAAGCAAGACAGCGGACCAGCTTACAGTAATATGGATGGGTCTTAAAAACATAATTCTAGATTCGAAACACAAAGAAACTACCATGCAATAGCACTTGTAAAATTGCTGGCTTGAACAAGAATGGTGCCCACAGGCTTGTGTATGTGAATGTTTGGTCCCCAGTTGGTGGACCGTTTTCTGGAAGGATGAGGAGGCCTGGCCTTATTGGAGGAAGAGTGTCAACGGGGGTAGGCTATAAAGTTTCAAAAGCCTGGGCCAGGCTCGGTCTCTCTGCCTTGAACTTGAAGATAAGATGTAGGTTCTCAGCTACTGCTACAGTTCCATCCCAGCCTGCTGCCATGCTCCTCACAATAACTGAGATGTAATGAACCCCTGAAACTGTAAGCAAGTCCTCAGTTAAATGCTTTCTTTTATAAGTTGCCTTGGTCATGATGTCTCTCTCTTCCTAGCAACAGAAAAGTAACTAAGACACACATATATAAAACAATCTATATTTTATAAGAATGCACACGCACAGGGAACGAGAGGTAACGAGAGAGGCCTAAACACAACAATGAGGAGGGTGTACCAAAAGTTGAGTGTTTAGTACCTCAGCCTGTTAGCCACTATCGGGGGAGATTTTTCTCCTCCTCAGGGTCCTCATGATGACTGCCAGGAGAGCACAGGTGTTTAGCTCACACCTTTACAAGACTTCCTGAAGCACCAGTCAGCCTATCTGAAGACTGTTTAGGTTGCCATCAAGAAATCTTGTTAGACAGTAGCAACAGTACTCATTTCCCTCGCTGGCTGCCGGTTCGTCTTGTTGCTAATCTTTCAAAAGGAGTTGACTGAGGAAGAGCACGCATGCAACAACGGTCTGAGCAACTATGGTAAAAAAAAAATCTACCTCATCAAGCTGCGAGGTAAGTTCTCTAAAGCACCAGGAAGTGTTTCAGAGATATATCAGGGAGCAGGGAAAGAATGGAACACTGGGAGGGGATTTCTAGTGCATTGCCGAGACACTCACTATGCCCTCGCGGTGTCAGGATCGGTTTTGATTCCCTTTGAACCAGCTGACTTACCTCAATAGTTTTGCAGGTGTCCTCCAGTTGGCTGATCACGCCCTGGATTCTGTCGTTGCTTCCCACAAGTACAGCAATACCGTCACTGAGCTCTGACTAACGAAGAGAAAACAAGACTCAAGATAGTAGGGCTTTTCTCGTCATGGACGGTACGGCCTGCCCACAGCATCGCCCTCAAGGGCAGTTTATCCCTAAGGAGTAAACAAGCCTACAAAGAAGCCCCAAGCTCATGGATTCCTCCCGAGACGTGTTGTTACCATGGGTGAAGAAGAGGACGCGGTCATGAGCTTCATCTCCAGTTCAGGTTGGTGGGATTGCTGAGTGCGACCCCTCCAGCCTCTGGCCCCAGAAAAGAAGTCTGAGGATGAAGGTGGCCAAGGAAAGCCAGATTTTCTGTCATTATTAATTAAGGTGTTAATTAAGTACCTATAAGAAGTATGTGTAGGATATGACTCCTTATACAAAACCCAGAAAATATAATTAATCCCATCTAAAGACTGAGGCTGGAGTCAGTCATGAGGAACCTGTGAGCCTCTTGATTTTGCAAGCAAATTTTGATATGTGCTTGGCTCTGTGTGGGAAGAGGCTCCACAATTTTAATGTTATTGATGGAGAACTAGATTCTGTTAAAAACCCAAAGAAAGCCTAATTGTAAGCTATCACTAATAGTATATTGAAGTTGGAGCCTGCTCAACATTGCGTAAGTGGAACAATGTGACAGACACAGATATGGAACTCAAAATGAATTTTTTTGTCTATTGCAGTTCAGGACTAGTTTTACTTGAGTGGTCAATGCAGTAAATATTCACCTATCGGGTGTATGTGTATTTCAATCCTACTATGCTAACACAGTAAGATACATGCAAGTGCTCACTAGACTGTGGCACAAACTTAAAACTGTAACATATGACTGGCTTTCGCAGAGACAATACAACTTTAAATTGTATTTTAAAATTCCTGTTTTTTGACCCCAAAAGTAGTTTCCTGTTCCTTTTTACCCTCCTCCTAAACTAGACTTGGAGCCACAAGGAGTGCAAAATGGGGACTTGGGAAATCTGGCCCTCATCTCCCTTTGGCCTAAACGCCTCCAGGTTACTGAGAAAGACGTATAACCAATATAAACCTGAATTTTCCCACATTTGAAAGCAGAGGTCTAATAAACCTGGGTGTAAGGCATTTGAAACCCATAGTCTTCTCTACATGTGAGCGGTAACACAGAAACCTATTAGTAAACAAGAAGCTACTCTGACCAAAGAAAAGGCTGGGACTCCTACTTCCTGTCCTTCTGCCCATCCCATGGATTCACAGTTCTACCATGCTGGGCCTTGGAGCTAAGGGGTAGGGGCAAAGAAAATAAAAAATAAGTTAAAAACAAATAACAGCTACAAATACAAATCATGGTTGCTGGTCTTAACAGGTGTCACAGAGTTTGGCTTCCAAATTGATTTCAACTCTGGTCTCTGATATAAAATTGAAACCAGTGATTCTAAGTGAAAGAAATTGAGATGTGATGGACCTATTGACACACACACACACACACACACACACACACACACACACACACATCTTTACCTGCATATATGTGTAAATTCTACACGGCTGCTGCATGGTTCAGGGCTGATAAGATACTATAAAGACTGTGTTGAGTTAGAGTGAGGAGGTTCAGATCTAGTTCCTGGGGTGAGGGGCGTGTACTACATTCAAAGAGTGCTTTGAAGACCAGCGGGAGGCACAGACTTTAAGCTATTTTGTAGCTGTGTGCCATTATTATGAGTCTCATACACAAGGAATTGGTGAGAAAAGGCTTTGAAGAAGGCAAGAGAACATTTATTGATAAACAATAAAAGGGAGAGTGAAAACCATCTCATTCTTATCTGCAGGTTTGACTCCAAGTCATCTTTATCAGCTTGTATTTGATCAGCCCCCTAACGCTATATATCTTTAGCCACCTCTGAAGGTCACAGAGAGTGACCCAACCCTTCTGTACTTTTTTCTCATTTTTCTCTGGCCACTCCTCTGGACAACTCCATAACCTTGAGGGGAATGGAATTTGAGACAAACTGTAAGACAATTTCCTGTGAGGCCTTCCATTTCCTGTGGGCCTTCCACTTCCTCTCAGGTCTACTACTTCCTATGAGGCTTCCACTTCCTGTGAGGCCCTCTACTTCCTGTAGGGCCTTCTACTTCCTGTGAGGCCTTCTACTTCCTGTGGGGCCTTCCATTTCCTGTGAGGCCTTCTACTTCCTGTTGGGCCTTCCACATCTATCCTCCCCTTTGTTGCAGTCCCCTCTTTGGTCACACGGAGCTAACTCACTAGTGCTTACAGTGGGCTGAGGAGAGGAATTGAACTCCCTACCTTCTGCCTCTGGAAGACATGAGTCAGGGGAGCCACCTGGCAGTCCTTATGAGCGCCAAAAACCTTGCACAAGGAGCAGGTGGGCACTTCACAGTTCAGACAATAGATGTTGATGCGTTCCTCTTCATGCTCCTCACACATGGGCTGGTCCAATTTTTTTTCTGGCCTGGGAGGAGGTAAGAAGATAAGTAGCTATCAGCCTCCACCAGGGCGAAGCAGAGGGGTGGCAGCTTATCAGTAGCTTCCCTTTGCAAACCCTATTGGTCCCTAACCTTCCAACCCTATCCTGAAGACTCCCAGAGCCCTTTCATGTTTAGTTGGGTGGGAAGTGCTGTCAAACCTCCATCTGCTTGAGCACTTGAGACCAAATTTTATAGTGTGTTTGCCTCTGTTCAAAATTTAAAAACTGCCCCGTGGAATTCCTGAAAGCTCAACACTGGTCTCCGGCCAGCATTTGGAACTCACTCCGGCTCTGTGCCCACAGATGAGCTTGCAGGTGTCTCATGTGATCTTCCTATGGTGAAGAAGTGGAAGCTACTGATAAGCTGCATCTCGTTTTAGACTAGTGGAAGTGCTCCATGCTACCCCTCTGGCCTCTAGCCCCAGAAATCGTTCCCACCCACAAGTCTGAGAATTGAGGGGCCAAGAAGAAACAGAACTAGGTAGCTGTGGGTGTAGCTTCCTTACATAAAACCCAGAATATTTTATGTATCCCATATAAAGACTGAGTCTGGCAAGATGGCTTAATGGGTAAGGAAGGGCACTTGCTACCAAGTCTGCTGGTCTCAGTCAATCCCAGGTCCTACATGTAGAAGGAGAGAACTGACTCCTGTAAGTTGTCCTCCCTGTGAGTATCTATTACACACACACACACACACACACACATACACACACACACACTATAAACAAGTACACATAAATCTTTTAAAGTTAAGGCTCAGATTGTTAGAAATTGAAAATAAATCCAAGTTCAGAAGTTTCCTCATATTCCTAAATATAGCTATTTAGAAGCATCTCACTACAGCCACTA